>NC_092799.1:5969453-5986452 GCF_918797505.1 Bemisia tabaci
GAAAGGGACCGAGCGAAGTCGGTGAAATTTCGGTCGAGGCAGTGAAATATTTGTTTGTCCCTTTGTTCTACGACTGTTTTGTCTGGCGAATTTCAGCTCTTTCCTTTCGGAGCGTATGGTTCCGAGACTTCAGAAAATGCACATTGTTGCTTGAAATGTTCATGTTTATGTTTTGTTTTTTTCTTCCTTTCTGTCTTGAAAAAAAGAGTTGTGACTCGCGCACCAATTTAAGTTGGCAGTGTCTAGCAACCGTGAAATCCTTTGGTATTGCACATGATGAAATTTTAACGATCAGTAGGAAACAATAAAGGGCTATGCGAAGTTTTGTTCAAATGGGCAGAAAAAGTCAGAGAAGAATAATTTTCATGTATCTTTTGAGGGCCGACAGTAATTGATCAAAAATTTTTTCAGATGCCTAGCGAATTGGTTGAATTACACAACATACACACACATACATACTAAGTATGTGCCGTCATAGTCTGGCCCTATGTTCGAATTTGAATCTTCCTGTCAACCCTCAGCAAGAGGAACGCAGTTCAAATATGATGCGGTCCTACGTACTGCAGTACAAACTCTGCCGTGATAGTGAAGAGAGTAGTATGTGCAAAAATGAAGTTTTGAGAACGAGTTTTGCCCCTGGTCATCCGAAAGACTTTTGAAATCTTTTACGACTTTTCGGTTTTGATGATTAAAAATCGACCGATTTTGTTTCAACGGGTTTTATTCATGTTAAACTAGTGTAAGGCAAGACAGCCATAAGTGCTATCTTCAGCATTGCTTCGTGGTTGCGTTTTGGACACACAACCAACACATTCTCAGAATAGAAATTGGCAGAAAAAGGGCAGCACTTACCTTGAAAGCACGGTTTCATTGGCTCTCTGGAGAAATAATGTCACTTACGGCTGTTTTGCGAGACATAATTTCTTGCGCGCTTATGGCTATCTCATATGTCTCGTTTTAACACAATTACGGTGAACTTCGATGTTTCAGCTATCTCAGTGATTTTATCTAAAAGAGATCAGGCGAATTTTGAAGGAAACTCGATTTCGAAAATTTGAACTTACTGCTCTCTTCACTATCACGGCAAAACCAACTCATTTCATGACGCGGGCTCTGCTTTCTTACAATTTTGTAGAAAATTTATTTCCCAATGAAGAATTTGCACACAAAAATATAATTGCCCCATCTGAGAGTGCCTAATAATAAGCTGAGTTCGCAATATTTTTCATGATTTCTTTCTGAAATGGGAAATCGGAGCAAAATCGAGGTAGAAGTAAGATAATGGGCCGCCCTTGACGTCATCTTGCGGCATTTTCCATTTAAACACCTGTATTTCAGCAAGTTAGGTTATTCTGTCATATTTTCTCCAAAAATTGACTAGAAACCAAGGATATCCTCATCCTTAGTTCTCTTAGCAGTCTCATTGTTAACATGGAATTTACACAATTTCAGACACCTGCAAATTCTCCATCGAATCGAAAGTATCTGAAAATTACAGGGATAAAATATTCTTACTTTTCCTGAAAAATACCGTATTTCGCGGGAAATTAGACAAGATGTAAATGTTTATCCGGCGATTTCCTGAAGCACAGCAGTATGCGTCGTGGAATGGTGAGACGGCAACGGTGGGCTGTGGCGGTGGGCCAGGCCTCCGCGCCGTCGAGCTGAAAATCCGACGGACCGATCATCCGAAAAACGTGCGATGCAGTGACCATTATTTTTCCTTTCCCTCAACTGCACCCAAATTGCGGGCGCTTATTAAATTAAGCCGGATTCGCACGGACCCGCTCGGTCTCGTCGCCGGCGCCGCACAGAGGATCCGGTCGATACGAGAGGTCGGACAAAATTCGGAAACCTCAAACGCTTATAACTCCGTTTGCAGTGCAAACTTTGCACAAAACTTAGAGGTTCTGAAAGTGGCTCCATTGGTTTTCTCGTGACATTTTCTTCTACTAGCACCCCCTGAAATTTAAAATGTGACGAAATAAACATCATAATATGCCGCTTTAGTCTAAAATTTCATGTCTGACTGCTATGATTGACTCGATCCACTGTGCGTCGTCGCCGTTGCCACACGTGCGCTAAACGTGCCGGCTTCCGAGCTCTCGTTTCCAATTGGGTATTTTCCGAATTAACTCGTAATGCTCCGGATTCAATGGTGAAAGACCGTATTTCAGCCCAGGGTTGTTGAATGATCGTATCTCCCTCTCTCTCTCTCTTATTTTATCTAAACACTATGCCACCATACTGAGGAAGAACGCCGTATGAGCCTCAAGGCATTGCCAGATTTTCTTCAATAAAAACCGAAGTTACTTGGAAAATAATGAATATTTTTCTTCTAATTTTTCGGACACTTTTGTTCGCAATGTAATCTAAAATATCCAAAAATTTCGAGGAAAAATATGCATTGCCCCCCCCCCCAAAAAAAAAAAAAAAAATACTTGTTTTACACGGGGATTTTTGCAAAATTCCAGGGTTCACGCTGCGTTTTTCCCTAGCACGGTAGTTCGGTTTCGAATGGACCACTATTCAAGGTGCGAATGGAGAATTTGCACGAAAAAAGTGTATTGCTTCATCTGCAGTCTGCAGTCTGAGTGCTCAATGAGCTAAGTTCGCCGAATTTTCAGAATTTTTTTTGAGTTGGGAAATTGTAGAAAAAATGGATTTAAAGAAGAAGAAATGTACCACCTTGTGACGTCATTCGGGGGCATTTCTCATTTAAACACATGTGTTCCAGCAGATTAGGTAATTTTGTCATAGTCTCTTCTGTAATTGCTCAATTTTTAAACCAAATATATTCTCGCGCTTACTTCTCTCAGTATTTTCATCTTAAACATGGAATTCACCAAATTTCAGACGCCTGCAAATCCTCCATTTAGCATTATGATTTATGTTCTCTCATAAAGATTTCTCACAAAATATGATTTGTGCGATTTGCCGCTTGCAATCATCTAAGCTTTCTTAACAAAAAAATGTGTCAATTATTTCTGATAGGATTTCAGTTGTATCAACGAAACTTTTCCTACCGAAATGGATTTGCATAGGCCTGAACTGAAAAGTAAAATAAAAAATTCATTGGGACCAAAAAAAAAAGGCGTAGTTACAGCTGATATTTTACTTGAAGTTAAACGCCACCTCCTTGGTGTGATGTGTATTCCGTCGGCGCAACGAAATCCCCTTCAATTCACTCTATAGGCAATACGCGCTCCCAAGAGCACGAATAGTGGTATCCGATGGATGCATCGTGAAACCTCACTTTGCTGTCGATCTTCATCATTTAAACAAACGGCATTGTGGTCGAAACTCAACATTTGAGTCTCGATGCTGAATTCTGATGAAAGCACTAGTTTACAATTAAAAGTTACGAATACTGATATTTTTCGTTCATACGAAGTCCGAAAGTGAATCATTGCAACGGAAATTATCATGTAAAGTCAAGGTGTGTACGTTTCGAGTCGAGTGTTCAGCAGAGATTCACTCCTGAACTCCGAAGGCAGGACTTACAAAAAATCCTGCCGAATTTCCATCGCAAACTGTCTGGTGCGCAGTCGGGAGCATCGATGTTCCCTTTCTGCAGACTCTAGGCACTCCGCACCCGAGAAGGATTTTCTGTCAGTCCTCGCCTCAGGCAAAGATTCAGCCCCCCTGAGCTCTGAAGGAAGGGCTGACAAAAACTCCTGCGGACCAAGACGGAATCTTTTAAAGTGAAACTTCCCTTTATGTAAAAGAAAAATCTGCACAATTGCTCTTCTTTTATTTATAGGGTACGGAATTCGAAGTAAAACGACCGTAGGCGTAAGGAATACAAAAAATACTAATAGGAAATTTCAAAATTACTCTTTGGGGCCGTCCATAAATTACGAAAGGCAATTTTTCCGATTTTTATGACCCCCCCCCCCTCTTCTATCGTTTAAATGCATAATTTAATAAAAAAAAATGGTGTTGAAACAGATCGGAATTGTTTTAAACATTACTAATCGCTGGTAGGAGATCATGAAAAATAACAGTTGTATTGAAAAAATAACAGTTTTTAAATTCAAAAAGTTCAGAAAAATTACATTTTAACCAAAAAACATTAAACGTCTAAAAAACGAAATTTGGACTACCTAGTAAGTCTTTAGATTAACGGAATTTGGAAGAAACAAAATTTTAGCGTTTGGCTTACGTAGGTAAGACACCTCTGGACCCTCCTCCTGGCTCCCTGTAAGTGCCTTAGGTACGTAATTTGCGGACGGCCCCTTTGAAAAGGCTTACTTACATTTATTTGTTTATACTGCCCACTAATGTTACATTTATTTCTGTCTTCGGAGTCTGCTTTTTCCTCTAAAAAAAAAAAATATTATTGGACGGTCGACGTAAGATTAGGGCCCTACACCCTAAGTCCAGAGGTTTCTCTGCAAGATGAGGAGCCCTTTTCAATTACGTGCGCAAAAATGCACGCCTCACTCTTATTTTATGGAAAAAGAAGTATTTCTTTACGGCCACTCGCGGCATTTATGACATAATGTGTAATAACGACGTCAAAATATAAACGTGCAGGGGCGCGATCCGTGAACCTTCCGTCCCGGAGGCGAGTAACTTGCCACTCGGCTGTAGCAATTAGTGTACTTTTCGGAAGTAAATTGCTAATAAATAAGTGCAATTGAAGTTCTCTCTTTCTCCACCAGAGCTGAGAGCATACACGCATCGGTGTCACGCTCCCGCTTACTGATGATCTGCGGCAGGATTTTCTGTAAGTCCTAGCCTTCCGGGCCAAGAGTGAATCTCTGCTAAACTCAAACGCCGTACGTTTCCCTGTTTACCTCGCTCCTACTGAATTCTTACTCTTGTCAGCTATGGTTGTTTTTATGTGTATTTGTTCTTCAGCCCCTTTTCTCCTCTGTTTTTCCTATTCTTGTCGTAATAACGCAAATAACAATTTTCTCTTTTCGGATGGACTGCATCCAAATGTGCGGGAAAAACTCATACAATATGGGGATCTAATTCTTTACGTATAGTATTTAAGTATCGATGATTAAAGGTGATCTAAGATTTAAGGTTGAAACCGTGAGAATGGAGTTTTCCACCCAGATCTTGACGACTTGCAGTGACCGAATAATCATCCAGGGTTTGCACGATACTTTCCTGACATTAGTCGTGACACATCATGCAAACATTCGGAAAGAATGAAAAATCGTATAGTAACAGTTCGGACAATATTTCTTAGTTTGACCATCATGTGAAAGGACGGAATGCCACCGCCACCGCTCATAACAACTTGGACCCAAAAAACTGCGTACGAATTATTGACCTGAAACCTCTTCGCCTTTGAAAAACCAACATTGCAGTCTCTACTTTTTAATACACTCTTCAGCAAAATTTGATCCAAGCTTCAGAATCCGCATTTCTACTTTGATTGATCGAAATTAGCTCCTCCATCGCTGAGCGCGCTCCACCGTCAGGATTAGTCGTCTTTTTGCATGGAAAAAAGCGCACGGCAAAGGCCGGCGGGGAGGGGAGGGGAGGGGTGCAGATTTGCATGTAATCATTCATGTAATTCATATTCAAATCGAGATGCGAGAACTGGCGGAGGGGGGGGGGGGCAGGTAGCACGGGGGCTGAAGGGTGAGAAGGGGGAGGGGGTGATGATACGCGGAGATTGCGATTGCGGCGCGCAGCTATTTACGAGTTGCGGTCTTGGGCAGATACGCGTTGTCAGATGTGTGTGGAAATTCTCGAATTTCACGAGGAATCCGATTGTAATAAGGTGACAGGAGAAAAAATAAGAGGAAAGAACGGGGAGCAGAGCTAACATATGACGTTAAAAATCCGAGACATTTCGTCTGAAAACCGAGTTATTTTCAGTCGGAAATCAAATTGAAATTAAAAAATATCGAAGAAAAAACCTGACACCTACATGTTGGTAGCCAAGATCCGCGGAAAAAGCTGAATAAACCTACTTTAATAATATTATATTTTTTTAATTTTAATTTATTTTAGTACTAATGACTCTCGGCCTGCGAACCATACTAAGGTATTTATATCATTACTAAGGTATATGTGCTAAATATAAAAATTTAAGGTTTCCTGATCCCCGACGTAAATAGCCTGGTTGCTGATCGTCGTTAATCAAAATAACTAACCGACTTTAAAAATTTAAGGTTTCCTGATCTCCGACGTAAATAGCCTGGTTGCTGATCGTTGTAAATTAACTCACCAACCAATCTATTCTATGTTGCCTTTACTACTATTGACGGTGTTCCATATGAACCATTAATTGGTTTATAGGTCATATAGCTTTTTCTCAGTGTACAACAGTCATCCACACAAAAAAATTAACCGAGTCCAGTCGCGAAACTCGCCTTTTAACAAGATAATTATTACAATGCACATTTTATCTGAGACATGTCTGGCTAAAACATTTTACTTGTCACCCTCCGAACTGTCAAGTATCCATCACCGTAGAACTACATAAGTCAATCGAATTCTGTTTCCCTTCCTCGCATGCAAACAGGGCTCAACCATATTGACCTTTTTGTCGCTCCCCAGCGCAAACGATTCGCGTTTGGAAAACAAGCGATGAAAATGGCGTCGCCATTGGCGGGCTAAGCCTCAAAGGGTAAATGTTGCGGTGCTCCTCTCAAAAGATGCCGAGTCGAGGGCCTTTCGAGGGCTTCCCGCGCGCCCGGATGGCAGATCCCTTCGAGCATCATCAATATTTATTAACGTCCTTGACTTGGGTTACACCGACAATAGTGTTCTACCTCGCTTAGGAAAAACGCCGTATGAACATTCGAGAGTTCCCAAATTTCCGTCGATACAGGGTTATTTTTGAGGAATGCTATGAATATTTTTCTTCGAAATTTTCAGGAGCTTTAGGTTAAATTGCGTAGAAAAGTATCCGAAAAATTGATAGAAAAATATTAATAAGTTTACCAGGAAATTCTTGTTTTATCGAGGGAAATTTGGCAACGCCTGAAGGTCCATACGGTGTTTTTCCTTGGTGTTAAAAGAATGGTGTTGCTCTAGCTCTGAGGAGCCAACCGATAGGCATGAGCTATCCGCAGCAGGTTTCCCTCCTAAGAGTCATCAACTTGACTTTGCAAGGAGACGCATAAAAAACAGGCATCGCGTTGTACGCAACGCTTTTTTAGAGGGTCGCAAGGTCATTTTTGTGCCGGATTGTCGGACGGCTGCCAAGTAAGTGACAGATAAATCAACGGTTCGTGACATTTTTTGGTGTTTTAAGTGATCTATAAAAAGATCACTTAAAGCACCCCTATAGAGATAAAAATGCCTTCACTGTTAAACATTGAAGAGTGAAATTCGGTATGCCGGAGTGTATGCACCACCCAAATACACCGAAAGATATGGATTCACAGGGTAATTGGCACCATAAAAGCACGGTTCACGGACTGTACGTCCACTTTATATATGTTCACGAACAAAAGTCCAATATTTTACGTCGATTGACGTAAGGACCATATTCTAACGTCCATACATTTTAAGTCCAAATGTATAAGACCATTATTTTTAAGTCCTCTATGTGTTTTGTTCAGGTACTTAATTAATAGACAATAATGTCCACTTCTTAGTAGTAAATTGGGTGGATAAGTAAAATGGATGCGCATGAACCAAGATGACGTCGTCGTTTATTAGCGCGTCAATTTCACAGCTTGGTCGTTCTATTTGTTCGCTGCTCCTTGATGGAATTCAAGGAAACCCTGAGAATATTTAGATGAAGTCGTTATTCGCAATTTACAAGTAGTATCGACTCATTATTTTTAAAACCACTAATTATCATTGAATTTCCCCTTTTTTATTTGACTCGACATTCCCCTAACAAAATTGGCTGCAAAATCATGTATGCGATCATCTTCGACAAAACGTGTACTGTAACACTTGAAAAAGCCTTGTAACCAAGTTCTTTTCAACTCAATTACACGAAGTTTGTGCGGTCAAAAAAGAGGAGAAAATGTGTTAGTGCTAGTATTTCGCAGCTTTAGCTATCACTGGCACTCCCATTCCAAAGACGGGAAAAGAGAGTTATTAGTGTGAATTTCGGGACTCATGCAATCATGCCGAACTGATCAGCAATCGGCACTTCCAGGAGAAGATCCACGTTTACAAAGTAGACACCCACGTACATGAACCCGCGAATTTCGAACACAACGTCTCGCCTCCCGAGGCGGAGCGCTGAATTTGTCGGCGCTTAATCAATTGTTAATTTTAAAAGTTTGCGAGAATTGTTGCTGCTGAAATTCAAGACCAACTGTTTGAAAATCTGTGTCCAAACTTGAAACCTAGCCATTCTTCAAGTGAGTTTACGGTATACAAACAACGCTTAATCGTTTCTTGTAATTATGACGAGAATCGTAATTGGACAGTTCCGCTCTCCGCCCTCAATCGAACGACCGCGGTCACCACCAATCTATAGTTCATTTATCGTTGCTAGCGCCCCAATAAGTGTACCCTGGGGCTGTCATGGCATGAGGAGTAAGAAGTTATCAAGAGAAAGATAGTATCATGATATCTCAGTCTTAAATTATTCGTGAAGAAGCAATATCTGTTTGCATTGTTATTTCTGTAAATTTTCACTTAATCTTCAGCTTTTCTATGTCATATTATTCAATATTGATAGTGCTATACTTTGCGCTATGGTTAGGTTTTTTTCTTCTTTTTTTTTTACATTTGGTAATTAGAATACTAAGTTTTGCTTCTCTAAGAAATCGGCTGGAGTCTTGCTCGGAGGACGCCCCTTCCATGTAAATGGTAACCTTCCTTGACATTCCACTTCGATCATACTTTAGCGCAATGTAAAAAGTTATTGCGAGAATTCGAACACAACATTTACTATTTCCTGTCAACAAGACCTATGTTACTAATCAGGATAGAGTCAAGGCTATAGTTCAAAGGTATGCGCAATATAAAGCAGACGGCGAAATCAAAACGTATCTGAGGGCTCTTGCATATCAGCTAAAATTGCAATCCAACCCCCAATGTCCTAAGATGACGACTCTTGAGAAACGAGGTATTTTCCCCCTTTTCCAGGGTCGGATTAAGGGGGTGGCCACATGGGCCGCGGTCCATGGCGGCAAATTTAGGGGGCGGCAAATTTTACATTTTTTTTAAATGTAGGTATAAAAAAATCGGATTCAGAATAAAAAAACTACAAACGAGATAAGGCAACAAAATCTCTTATTTCCTGAGAGTGTAGTAATTTCTATTTTGTCGTCTTTCGGTGATACAAGAGACAGCGCGGCGCGGCGCAGAGGGCAATGATGACGAGGACTTGAGATAAAAAGAAGCCCTCGACGCGGCGGTCGGCATGTAACACATACCTGGTAGCGCCTACAAAACTGCGTGAAAACTACGCATTGCGTCGAACGCAGTGCAGTCAGCGCGGCGCGGAAGCCGAAGTTGAAATTATTAACCCCCATTAATGTTTGTTCTTTCACAATTTTTTCGTTCATTTCTTATGAATGCAAGGCATTGTCCACACAGAGATAGGTTTACGGAACTTAATTTTTGCGCAAAGTTCCGTGAACTTTAGCTAGTAGAGTTGATAGGGCTTTCGCAAAAAATGTGCCCAACACGAGTAAACGCATCTTATGCACCCTTTTCCCTCCGGCACGTTCACTTGATGGTTTTTTATTGATGTCTCGTAACGACTGAGAAGGGGGCGGCACAATACAGGCGGCCCATGGGCGGCAAGTAGGTAAATCCGGCTCTGCCCTTTTCTAACAATTATACCTACGCTATAAATTGGACAAAAATAAAATCTGATCATTGGACACATAAGTATGGGACAAAGTAATAAAGAGGACTAAAAAAGGTAGGACAAATTTTCTTTTGGACCAGACTAACTATTGAACAAAAATGTAAAATGGACCAAGGAATTTGGACACAAAAACATTGGACATAGATTCATATAACCTAAAAGGTACCGAAACCAAATATACCAATAATTTTATTTTCCAGCAGGACCATTCAGACTGCAAATATCACCAGCACAGCAACCGATCCAAACCTTTCATTATAAATCAGAATATGGTTTTGCATGTTTTAACCACGCCTTGAAACTTCATTGCTGTTTTTAAGGCAATAATGCTCAATGTTCAATGTTTTTTTTTGCTCCTCAATGGATATTATGAGAAAGTTTTTTTTTTCTTTTTTTTTTTTTCTCTTTATGAAACCTCCTTAAGGAAGGACCTATTGATGACGATTTGACGATATGAATACGACTTTTACTCACACAACCATAATATAACCATTTCTCGCAACTGTTCAATTTACATGGAAAACCAGGATCGAGTGTTTTTTCTCATTTCTCCGGGAGCCTAAACGTGACAACCTCTGGGATGAAGGTTGTCGTCTGCGTCCTCTCGACCCACCAATCCCAACAACGTCTGGACCCACCAATTACGTTACTTCACCTTCGCCGCAGTAAAAGTGGGGGAGGGGGGACATTCTCGTCTCAAATCTGGGTCCCCCCTCGGTCCCCCGTCGCCACCTGAAGAAAATCAAGGACCCGACCGACACCGCCGCTCCTACCTCCTCGTCCGTGCAAATATTTAAATCCCATTTAAACGTGGGATTAATTTGAATAAGGTTCAGGTTTATATCTTTCGACGAACGAGTTACGCCGCGAGGTTGTCATATTCGCGACTGAATTTTGGTCAACTTACTCGCGCTGATCTCTACATTTTTCAAAACACTTTCTTGTATAGTTTTGTTATTAGCAAATCGCTTCTGTACGGATCTCATCATTGATCATTGATCTCATCATACGGATTCATTCATCATTGATCTCATCATACGGATGTCATCATTTTTCTTAGATCCCGGCCACCACCATGTAGGGCTCACGTTTTTCATCGTTTTTTTTTTTTAATTCGTATTGCATTTCCGACTAAACATTACTCAGTTTTGAGTCGAAACGTCTCGATTTTTCATTTTAATTGTTTATTTTAGCCTTCTTTCCCGTTTTCCCCCTGGTTTTTCTAATGTTAACATTGTCTCGGGCTGCTCTATGAAAATGTGTATCAATGAACGGATCCGTGTGTTTTCTTAGAAATATTAAGACTATCTCTTGAGACACACACACAGTAGATAGCTAATATTTTACTTGAAGTTAAACGTGACTTTCTTGTCGTGACGAGTATTTCGTCGGCGTAAAGGAATCTCCTACAATTAACTCAATAGGCAACACGCTTTCCCAGGAGCATGAATAGTGGTATCGGTTATAACAGGTGAACACACGTTTTTCTTGTGCAGCTTTTTTGTGTAGAAAAACGATTTTCATGGTGTTAAGTGTTTCCTCGTAAATTTTTAAACAATCTCGTGTGACACACCCGCACACATTCACTCACAAAAGAAAGCTTCTATTTTACTTTTGAAGTTAAGCGTGGCGGAGATTTAGCCGGCGTAAAAGAAATCTCCTTCAATTATCTCCATAGGCAACACGCTTTCCCAGGAGCATGAATAGTGGTATCTGATATAACATGTGAACTTTCACACTGCTGTCATCAAAATTTCAACATATTTTTTTATGCAGCTTATTGTTGTTAAGCGAAACGATTTTTGTGACACACATTGTGTGAAACACAATTGACCAAGACGTTTCGGCTGGAAACATCGTATCCTTCTTTAGTTGGATAAGACATATAAAAATGTTTTAAACATTTTTAAAACTTAGTTTACTAGGCTGTACCTTTCTAAACGAGATGATCGATAATTTTTATGAGAACATTTGGTAAATGTTTTTAAATGTACGTCCTGCATGTCACCTGTTGAGGAGCATCAAACATTTCTCGCGCACCGCAAACATTTTTGTGCAATTTGATTAAAAATAGTATAGAAAATGACTGACAACGGCGGAAATTTTCTCGTCTCCAGCACCGACGATCATCCGAGCTCCCGCATACATACGCAATCCTACCAAAACCGCAACACCCCCGCCTCCTCCCGCCAAGCGTTTTTTTCCTTTTTTCTAATTTGAATTGCCTGGATAACTATCTGCGGGAAAAAATTAATCTGGTTTCCACTCGAGAATCATTACAGCGGAATAATTATCAGGTTCCCGTTGAATGCGGAATACAGGACGGCCCAGCCAAGCGTTGCGACAGGATTTAAATTTATTTTTCGCTCCGCGCCTCGCCGCGGATCCGCAGAAGAACGAATTCGAAATCGAAATCGTCGGCGAGGATCTGAAATTTTTATTCGTGTCGCTGTTATTTAATATCTGAGAATATCAATTTTTTAAAGAGAGAAAGAGCGAATAATTCAAATAAACGCGCACTTATTGGGTATTCGAATTCGACTGATTTATGATATGGTGGCGGGGCAATCTTTCACTGACAGGGTTTTGACATGCGAGGGAATTATTTATGTGTGCATGACAAACTAGGGCTGGAAGGAATTTCGTCTTTTTTTCCCTTAAATGAATATTCAAACACTTTTCTTACACCTTCGTTCAGTCGATAGGTTTCACCAAGGGTCGTTAGGCAATGGTTGAATTAGTAATTTATCAAAAACTTGGGTAGAAATCAAATTTCAATACCTAGTTTTATATGAAATTTTATATATTCATGACCAATAGCTCCCAGGTTTGAATGTTCTAAAGGTAAGAATTTGTCCAATGTACGAATATTAATTTCCTTTCTCTCTCCAAATGATCCTTAAGTATATTCTAGCCGTCAAAATTGGAAAAACTCTGTATCTTAAGATATGCTATATACTTGAGGCACCTTTGGGCTAAAAATCATTAAAGATATCCACCGTGCGATGCAAATTCTAACAGATAATCCTCGTCTACAAATGCAAATTATTACACCGTCTAAAAGATTTTAAAAAAATCACTATTTTAATCATGCAAATAAGAATATTTAGACTACATCTTGCAAATTGGAACTGGTTATTTCTGACGCACTCACAAAACTCTTATCTGCATAGATAAACTACTAGCACTTATGTTTGCCTGTAAAATGAGCCAAACATGACTTATTTATGCAAAAAAGAACCATGCGAAAATTACTTAAATCAAAAGGGGTGCTAGGTCATTTTTCCTAATTTTTTTTCCTACATCAGGTTTTCCTAATACTTTTTTCCTACACGTTTTTTGTCCCATTACAGTAAGTCCTACGAGTGAGATGTCCCACTGGCTTTTTTCCTAAGGGTGTTTGTCCTAATAACCCAATAATAATTGAAACGTAAACATGAGCAGAGTAGAGGGAAATGTTTCAGGAAGAGTAAAGTTTTCTCAGCGAGCCGAATATAAGCGCGTGAACAGGAGACATCACAAGCTTAGCCTTCTATACCCTCAATATGAGGAGGAGGATGAAGCTCCACTACTTACGGGCATGCGGCCACAACTTTAACTTGTGAGGTACCTATGTTCTTTTTTTACTTTCTCGCTCCCCCCGTTTTAAAATTGAATTTAGGTCAAATGCCCCTAGGAAAAAAGCAAGTAGGACGTCTCACTCGTAGGACTAACTGTGATGGGACAAAAAACGAGTAGGAAAAAAGTATTAAGAAAAATTGCAGTAGGAAAAAATGTTTTAGGAAAAATGACTTGCCACCATCAAAAGGAACTACGTACTTAACATATTTGATTATTCATATTTAAGTACTGCACTAAATATGTATATCAGCACTTGCAAGAAATATTATTAAATACGATCTTATACCTCTCTACTTACTAATTTTGATTATTAAATATATTCTTTCTATTTTTTTTACATATATTTGAGTGCTGATTAATTAATACAGCATTTAAAAAGAGAATAAATACAATCGTGCTTTGGGTGTGCTGTAGTTTCTTTTCATTTGATTCATTCTCATTTAGTTCCTTTCAGTGTAAATATGTCCAAATAGTAGTTTCATATCACAAAATATAGTCTACTTGAATTGCATTTTGCAAAAGGGAACGAAGAGAATTCCAATGTTGCCAGGATTGTGCAACTTACATTCTTGGCAATCAAATTATCGAAATCATGCCAAAGAATGTATTTGAAAAGATAATGTTCGTTTTGAGTTAATAATTTAGGGTATTTTCCAAAACACTTTTCAAAAAAAAAAAAACGCGATTTTCCCGGCTCCCATCTGAAACCACTATCTTTAAGTCCTTCCCAGTTTTGCACGCAACCGATCGCGACCCGCCTGGTCGCGTGGTCGAGAAGTTCTTGCTCCCTGCGGACTGCTTATTGAAATTGTTGGACAAAGCTATAGACAAAGAAGACATAGGGAGTATGGAGCGATCCTATTGATTGAAATGGGTGGTTCTTATAGACAAAGGGAGAAAATGATGGAGTAACTGTCGGGTCTTTCGTGAGTTGCCGTTAGTTAGTCTATTACCTAGCTCCTTTGTCCATTCCAACCACCCGCTTCCATTAATAGGATCTCTCCATATCTATTTTGTCTCCTTTGTCTATCAATTTCAATAATCGGCCCGCTGGTGAACACTGGACAATCTGTACATTCCCAGGAGCTGTTTAAGGAGCAACCACGAATAAGGCTTAATGATGGAACATGTTCATTGTGAGGTGAGCCTTAAGTCACATGATAGTTTTATTGTTCCAGGGCTCATTTGCAAACGAACATGTTCCCTTATAGTGCCGCATTGAACGTGTTCACTGTTAGATGAGCCTTGGGCCATACGACAGTTCTAGTGTTTCAGGGCTCATCTGGAAACGAACATACTCCCTTTTAGGAAGCTCTCCTTCATGTGGAAAACACACGGTTGGTAGAGAATCTGTAGATTCCCAGGAGCTGTTTAAGGAGCAACCACGAATAAGGCGTAATAAGGGAACATTGTGAGATGAGCTTTGGGTCACATGATAGTTTTATTGTTCCAGGGCTCATTTGCAAACGAACATGTTCCCTTATAGTGCCGCATTGAACATGTTCACTGTTAGATGAGCCTCGGGCCATACGACAGTTCTAGTGTTTCAGGGCTCATCTGGAAACGAACATACTCCCTTTTAGGAGGCTCTCCTTCATGTGGAAAACACACGGTTGGTGGAGAATCTGTAGATTCCCAGGAGCTGTTTAAGGAGCAACTACGAATACGGCTTAATGAGGGAACATTGTGAGATGAGCCTCGGGTCACATGCTACTTTTATTGTTCCAGGGCTCATTTGCAAACGAACACGTCCCCTTATAGTGCCGCATCGAACATGTTCACTGTTAGATGAGCCTTGGGTCATACGACAGTTCTAGTGTTCCAGGGCTCATCTGAAAACGAACATACTCCCTTTTAGGAGGCTCTCCTTCATGTGGAAAACACACGGTTGGTGGAGAATGTGTGGGCGTCGCCAGTGGGGGTTGGGGGACGGGCGAAAATAAATAGTGTCTCGTGACCCGATTTCCTGGCCGGGCAAAGACAACGATAGGAGGAGGATTTTTTCGCCAGGATTGAAAAACTAAGCAAACATGATGTTCCGGGTCCGGGGTCTCCGGCGGGCTCCGACAGAGGGCGCTCGGGGAGCCGAAGGAATGCGTAGTATCGGAGTCAATAGCGCGTGAAAATGAACTTTCCCCTCGCGAGCTTCCGTTAACATCGAATCAGCGCGCGATAAATCATCCAGCGCCGTTGCCGACACCGGAACTCCAGAATTTTCGTCCCCTGTCATCCAGTCTCAAGTTTTTTTTTGTTTTTTTTTTCGAGATCGAGAACGAAACTTAGAAGTGCAGGATTTTCAGTTTCCGAGGATCGCGATTTTAAGAGCGAAAAACAACTTTTCGCGGAGATATAAATCTCCCTCGGTGAACTCTCCGGAGTTGCGACGAAGAAACTTTTCTGGACGTGATTGAATATTTCGACCGAGTTTATCAAGAAGAAACCAACACGATTTTTTGGAAAAAATTGAGTCGAGAATTTTTTGGAGTTCCACTAGCCGTATACATATGTGTTCCTGCCAAAAACTGAAAGTCGAAAAACAGAAATTGAAGGGTTAAAGTTTATTTTTTACATCGAGCCTTATGCAGGAAAAAAAACTTCAAATCAATTTTCCTCTGCTAGTTTCAACTAAATGTGGGTTGGTTTCTTCTTGATGAACTTGGTCCATTTCTGGATGAATCAACCGAGAAATATTTCACGCCGACGATTAATATTGAAAATTCTTGACCAGTGTTTTTTTTGTTCTGTTTTTGTTTTCGAGTGTGGGTTCTGAAGCACTCAAATCCATGAAAATGCTTTACCATACAACAAAACCGCGTCCGAAAACGTGTGTTTTAATGCCAAATATAGTGGAGTGAAGTTCCACGATTTTTAATGTAATACCACTATTCGTGCTCCTGGGAGCGCATGTTGCCTATAGAGTACATTGAAGGAGTTCTTTAGGCCGAGAAAATATGGTCCTCACGCCCAGTAAGTCACAACCACAGCATTACAAGCAACCACAACCACAAGCAAGTGACCTTGATTAAGTATTGGCTCTCTTTTGTGTATTTTTGTGTGTCACACGAGATGGTCGTTCAATTTCCAAGAAAACGCCCATGATCTATAGAAACGTTTTGCCAAACAACATATCTGCAGAAGAAAATAATAAGGATAAATTATGGTAAAACTTGGAAACATTATTGGAGGATACATTTCCAACGATTTTGGATTAGGATACAGCCGCAGTTATTATTCGAGACTCAAAATGAAGCAGAGAAGTGCATGATTTTAATCTTTGCGAGAATTGCGATTTCCAGCACCAAAAATAATGTGCTAAGTAGATGAACCTTTGTGAAGTTATGGGGTAGCCAAGCTACGAGGTGAACTTAACTGTAACGATGAAAGTTAACTAGTTCGTAATGGAATAATTCTAATCCACTCATCAACCCAAAAATATCCCGCACGACAAATACAGAAAACTATTGATCTTTTTTCGTTATAGAATTAGTCACAAAAACGATTTTAGATTTCTGGGCTTAATAGGGGCCATCTTTACGCGTGTATAGACACTTGGAAACATAAAATAGAATACAGACTGTCAACGACAATTATTTCAAATTTTAAACCTTCTTATCGAAA
>NC_092799.1:7614861-7734897 GCF_918797505.1 Bemisia tabaci
TTCCTGGAGGAAAAGGGGGTCCCCTCGAGTGAAAATAGGCTTTAAAGATGTCCCTCTTATCACAAGTTGTAGTGTTTTCGGAAACGCGCTTTCTCGAGATATTGAAAGTGGCTCGTTTTTTTATGAAACACTCTATATAAATAAAGTGAAATATGTAGGAAACGTGACACTTCAAGTAAACATCCAATTTTGGACGTTAGAGACGAAAAAAAGAAGAAAGATCTGTCCAGTATCGATTTTGTGTTATAGGCGGCTTACATGATGAATCGTCAAAATTTGACGATTTGACGAGCGGCAACGTTATAATGTATTTAAATAATCAGCAAATTTATCGGCAAATTAAAAATGCTGCGATTGAGTCAGTAACAGTTTACTTCAGTGACACAATCGGAAGCGCTGAAGTGTGAGAGGAACAGGCAAGACTCCCTCAGTTAGTATCGCATACGACGGATACTCGAGGAATTTCATTACAACGCCTGGATACAACTATTCGACCTCCCCGGATGTCCGTGTTGCATACGCACGAAAGTGAAGGCGTTTTGTCTTGTGAGACACTCACCGCAGTCACCGTTTCATCCGTGGCGCGCGGGGTGCGGCGCATTGGGAGGTTCTACGAAGATCCAAAATGACAAAGCGCCTTTAATTCTTCGTTTGCACTACGAAAAGACATCTCTTGCACGAATAATAGTTGCATACCGGCTTGGGATGTGATTCAAAAGAGGAGTTACACCTTTATTTTTCTATCATTGAAATATACATATTTTAATTGCTTATGTTTCATTACTCCGTAGACCAGTGGAGTTTATTTTCTTTCACCGCAGGAGGGAAAAAATACAAATTTTACGTACCTACTTGTCATTAATTTCTTGTTTTATTTTATAGGAGTAAAGATCTCAAATGCAGTTAATAGTTACGATATCTTTAGTGCTTCAGTTTTGATACGGCGATGTGCTAAGCATGATTTGAAGATCTAATTACCGTCCTTAAGAGATGCCTTCGCAGTATAAACAAAGAATTCGAGGCGCTCTGTGCTTTGGATCATCGTAGTACTGTCCGCCGCGCGCGCCGCAAATGAAGCGGAACGTGGCTGGAGCGTCAAAACGCCTTCAAATACGCGCGTATGCAACACGGACATCCGGAAAGGTCGAATAGTTGTATCCAGGCGCCTAGTGAAATTCATTCATACTATTAGACGCATTCACCACTACTATATGAGGACGTTTCGCTTGTTTCTTTAACACCTTAACTTAATTCCAGCGTTGCTTATTGTGCCGACAAAGTAAACTGTCACTGATTTTGATCGCGACTTGATCAATTTTCCGAAAAATGCTTAATTACTTAAATGCACCACACATCGCCGGTCCTCAAAATCGCAAAATAGGTAGGTGTCTGAGTGTGATTTGTAAAGCATCCTATATTTTTCCATATTTTCCTGATTTTCCCGATAGGCATCATCGAATTTCCTGATATTTTCTGATTTTTTTTCCCCGGACGGTAGACACCCTGACATGAACCTTTCAGTCTTTCCGTTTTTTAGGTAAGTCGACACTCTTCATAGCCGCGTTTGGGCTATACAATTCTCTTTATCGGGCTTGTGCTTTTGGTTACCGTCCAATTTCTCACTAATGAGTTAATTCAGACTTTTGAGACTTACTTAACCAGTTCCCTGTAAAATTTCTATCTAGTTAAGCGGCAGCCACCCTTCGTCTTCCACTTTTAAGGGGGAGTTTTTACGGATTGGGTCAGGGCGGAGAATGAAAAAGTGTTTCACACGGTGTTCGAATTCTCCCGTGTTACCTCCATTCTCTACAACCAGCCACTTGGGTCATGTTGCGGTTGCTTCATGTGACAGCTTAAGTGGACGCGAATTTTCGCAGCTTCATTTTATTCACCGGTGAAATTGACCCTAATGATGACCATGAGCCCTTGAGCCGCTTGATTATGTCCTTTTTATGGTGTAATTGCCCTCATTCAACACTAAACGAGCATGAGCGATGACTGTCGAGCTCTAAATTGAGGAAAAAACTCGAGTGAACAAATTGTCCACGGGTCAAAATTGTCAGAATTTATACGTCTGAATAAACTCACGACGAGATGCAATCGTTCTGAAGTCGTTAAAAGTAAACTCTCCGAGTCACTCTGACTCTGAGTTTGGCACATTATATCCAAACCTGTAGCCTAAAAGCTCTAGCGACCTACTGGAAAAAAGGAACTTGAATTTTCCATCCATAATATTTCCTCTCCCATCGAAAAATACGTCGTTTCTCGCGTGAAGGAACAACACTGCATTCCAAGTTTGCAAAAGTGACTCAAACAATGTAATTTTTTACAAGAATGCATCTGTGCGACTTTCGTCCAGAAATTTTCTGATTTTTGCATGAGGTCAGAAGACAAATCGGTGAAATTTTAAGTCAGAAATGGTCAAGAAGTTCCTGGTAAAAATCCAATTCGTGCGGGGACATTTGGCAACATTAAAAAACAGTTACGTTATTTCATGAGAAAGGGGAAGGACGAGTTTTGCTTAAGTCATGCTTATTGAAAGAAAAAATAAGACCGAATGTTATTGTTTTGCGATTTCTAAGCGGTGCTAAAGAGATTCCCGGTTTCTGGAACAGATTCCTCATTTTCAATGCAATTTTTAATTCCCTGATAAATCCCGGGTTTTCACAGTCCTCGACATCATGATTTGGTAGAACGACTATTCTGCCGTGCTATGGAAAAACGTCGTATGAACCTTCAGGCGTTGCCAAATTTCCTTTGATTAAACGCTAATTTTTTGGTGAATTCTTCCAATTTTTCATGTAATTTTGTTTGCGATTTCTTCTGCACTTCCTAAAAACATTGACGAGAAAAATTCATATTTTTCCACAGAAATACAAATTATATGGGAAGAAATTTGGCAATTCCCGATTGTTCATACGGCGTTTCTTCTTAGCACGGTAGTATTTATCGAGATCGAACATGGAAACGTGCTCGTCGAAATTTTTCGTCAAATCACTCTCTCGGACATGGGACACGAACACTTGCTGAATCACAATCCCTTATTTACTCTGCGAAACAACACGGCACATGGTCTCATGTTTACGTTGCGACTCCGACCGTATCCAGTCGCATATGGGTTGTTTACTTGGCGAACATCTCCACTGCTGTGCTGAAAGGAAAAACGCTCCATGCACATTCAGTCGTTGCCAATTTTTTTTAAATTTTTTTTCCCAGTTTGAATATAAAATACGGATTTTGTCGAGTCGACGGACTAAGTGTGAAAAATTCTCTGACTTTTCCTGGTTTTCTCTCATTGAAATGATCTTTCACTGACATTTCTCATCAACGATTTGAACGTGCAAAGCTGAAAATATACGATTTTGGCACCATAATTCCATTGAAAATGACAGAAACATGCGAACTTTTATTCTTCAGGTATTAATCATTCAAATAACTAAAATCACGGTTTCATAATGCAATTCATCCCACTATTCTGAGTATTCACTTTTGGGAGCACGGAACCCCGAACCAGCCCACTGATGGAATTTTGAAAATTCCCATTATTCTAAACCTGTCTCTTGATCTTAAACATCTGAAAATTTCAAGAGGAAATGTCCACGTCGTACCTAAAAAAAAAAAAAAAAAAAAACCACCGAGCCTTATTTGGCAACATTCGAATATTCATACGCCGTTTTTCACTAGCACCGCTATCCAGATTGGAAGCTCTCGACTCTTCGGCGAGGAGTACGCATTTCAACCTACTTATCGTCGCTCCTGTGTCGTAAGGGCGTATCTCGATTTCCCGATGAGCCCCAGAGAGCATGGATTTCCATGCAGAACAGGGCTCACTTTGTAATTGAGATACGTCCTTACGTCAAAGGGACGACGTTGTAGGAAAATAAGCGATATCATGACATAATTCCGGTGGATGCGACATAATGGGCTTCCCTCCCACGGGCGCGACCGCCGCCCTTGAGTCGGAAATGCGAAGAGGTACTCTAATCTCCCGAGTGTGTACCCACTCGAAATCCGAGAAAAAATCGTGAGGTTGTGTAATAACGAGGCGCGTTCTCCGATTCGCGTATCCGCGAGGCGCATATGCACTTCACGGCCGGACCCTCCTCCTTTTGTTCCGTTTTTAGATGTTCCAAGTGATTCCGAGACGCGAATCTGGGTACTTAAGTCAATCGAGCCTGTTCACAAGTTTGTTCTTGGATTTACACTGGAAAAAAAAAAACACATTGGATCTAGAGTCCAGACTCTTGAAAACATTGACAAGATAAAATATTCTTGATTCAATCAGATTTTTGCTTAAATCAAAAGGAAATACGCTCAAATTAAGGGGCTTGGTTCTTGATTTAAGCTAAAATCCGATTGAATCAAGAGTATTTTTTCTTGTCGATGTTTTTAAGTGTCTGGACGCTAAATCCAATGTGTTTTTTTATTCCAGTGTAGTATAACTGAACGGTTCGTTTGGAAAAGGGCGTAGCCGCTGAAAGTTTTAAGTTTAGAAAAACTCAATCTTTTTGACGGGGACCACTTGACAGGATCTAAACTATCTGAACTAGAAATTAGCGTCACGTAAAGTCTCTTCAAAGTCTTTCACAGAAAACAAACCACACAACGGGAGTTCCGGAAATCAACTCCTCAACGTGATATTAGAAAATATTTGTAACACTGGTCAAATGAAAGTTCGATTATACAAATGACGTCATTTGTATTTGTATCAATGTCAATTGTAAACACTTGTTGTCTTGTTAGGATTTGATTTTCAGACTTCCCGTTGAGTGATTCCTGTTCGCCGTGAAATTTTGAAGAGAAAACATCTGGCGTACAGGGCCGGATTAAGGGGGTGGTCACATGGGCTGCGGCCCATGGCGGCAAATTTAGCAATTTTTTTAATGTAGGTATAAAAAAAAATCGGATTCAGAAAAAAAAAATTATCAATGAGAAAAGGGGACAAAATCTCTCTTTCCTAAGAGTACAGTAATTTCGAATTTTTTCGTTTTTCGGTGATACAAGAGACATCATATTTAATTAGTCGAGTTAAGAGAGGAACTAAACACGAAATTTGGCCTGGAGCTTAGCGCAGAGAGGAATGATGACGAGGACTTGAAATGAAAAGGACAAGCCCTCGGTGCGGCGCGGCGGTCGGCATGTAACACATATTAGCGCCTACAAGACTGCATGAATACTTCACCCATTGCGTCAAACACAGTGCGGTCAGGAGCGGTTGGCGTGAAACGCATAGCGCCTACAAGACTGTAGGAATACTTCACGCATTGCGCCAAACACAGTGTGATCAGCGCGGCGCAGGCGCAGCGGCGGCGGAAAATGTTAAAATTATTCAACCACATTTATGTTTGTTCTTTCATAATTGCTTGGTTCCTTCCTTATAAATGGAGGACCTTGTCCACACAGAGACAGGTTTACGGAACTTAACTTTCGCGCAAAGTTCCGTGAAATTTTACTAGTAGTGTTGACAAGGCTTTCGCAAAAAATGTATCCAACATGAGTAGGTAAACGCGTCCTATGCATCCCTCCCCCGCCGGCACGTTCACTTGATGGTTTTTATTGATGTTTCAAAACGAATGAGAAGGGGGCGGCAAAATACAGGCGGCCCATGGGCGGCAAGTAGGTAAATCCGGCCCTGCTGGCGTAGTGTTTTAATTCGTAACTTGTCTAGAGCCCCATTTCTTACATTTCTGTTTGAAAAAATGAACCAATATTCTGGCTACGTTCCTTGGAAACCTCTGGTTTAAACGTAGAGAATAAGCCACGAAAAGACATATTTATACAGAGTTATTTAATGTTCAAACCGAGCACTGAAATAGCTGAATGTTGATGGTGGCTACTTGATTCCTAAATCAGCCTAAAATCTGTGTTACATTTTCGGGATTAATAATTCAAGCGCATTATGCTCAGATTTGCACGCTTACATCGATCGAACACGCAATATGAATTCGCAAAGTGGCGCCGGCGACATATTTAACTTAAAATAAATTCAAGTGCTTTGCAGTCGTGAACAGTTCATGAACATTCATAACACAGTGTAAAAAATATCACAGGGTGTCTACTGGTACCCTATCATTAAAATTTCTTGCTTTTTCACTGCCTTTTCCTTGCTTCTTCCCTACGTTCCCGAAAATTTATTTTGTTGACATTTCTCAAAAATCCTTGCTTTTTCCTCACCATTTCCTTACTCGTTCCTTACTTCACACGTTTTTTTAACTGTATTCGGATTAAGAGAGTGGAATGATGAGGGAGTAAACCGAAAAACACGAGGAATCGAGCTGCAGGATTTTGATAAATGAATAATGTTCGGAAATTGCATATCCCCAGGACTACTAGTTACAGTTTATCACAAAAATCTCGCGTATTTCCGTACATTTCCACGGGAAATCCGCACTGGAAATAGAACACATTGGATCTAGAGTCCAGACTCTTAAAAACATCGACAAGAAAAAATGCTCTTGATTCAATCGGATTTATGCTTAAATCAAGAACCAAGCCTCTTAATTAGAGCGGATTTCCTGTTGGTTTAAGCAAAAATTTGACTGAATCAAGAGTATTTTTCTTGTCAATGTTTTCAAGAGTCTGGACTCTAGATCCAATGTGTTTTTTTTTTCCAGTGCGCACCTTTTTCGTACTTCTATACCGACCTTTCGAAATCCGTGCTTTTACAATGTATCTGGTTTTTTTTTTTTCTGTACAGTAAACACCCTGTCATCATTATAGGGGTCATCTTAGGTTTCTAGGCTACTCTGTTAAAACCGAAATTTGGTCCTTATGAGCGAAGTTCTTTTCCGTAAGCTGTCTCTACCTACGCTGCGACGTGTTCGCGAGCGAAGCGCACTCGAGACATTCTCGATGGAGTTAAATAACACCCCCCCCCCCCCCCTCCAACTCGCGATGCAAATCGGTACCTCCCAGTGCGCGCCGCGGCGCGGCGTTTATTCATTTCGACGCCACTACTGGAGCTCTGGTTGTTGACCAAGGTCGCGGAAGGAGCGATATGATAACGAGCCGAATAAACAAATTATCAGAGCCCCCCCCCCCCCCCCCCGGGGTCGCCGAGCGCTAACGACCCGTGCGATTTTCGCCAGCTGCTCGCCTTCGCTCCGCCCGCGCGCCATCCCGTTCTTTTTTTTTCAGCCGGATCGCGGATTTTCGTTTCGCCCGTTATCGTAGGTCAGGGTTCCCCCGCGGCCCCGCTAAAAAGCGATGGCGTGCTTTGCGACGGATCGATTGATCTGAGGTTTGAAGCTATGGAAAAGGATCGATAAATAGGGTGTTCGCAACGAAGACCTTAATAATCGATTTTTAACATAGTTTTAAATGGAGAAATATCGAAAATCGATCGATTGAGGATAATTGGACCGCGTTAAACAGAAAGGAACCAAGCTACATCAGCTATTGCCAAATTTAATGGGGCAATTTGATTTTTACATGAAAACGGTTGTGCAGATTTTTGTGCAAATTTCAGTGGATTTTCTCCGTAGTGCGAAGCAAATTTCTGAAAATTTTTAGAGAAATCCTCAGAACGTTCTCTCGTAAAAAATGAAATGTCCTGTTGAATTTGGCAATAGCTGATGTGGATTGGTTCCTTCCTGTTTAACGCGGTCTGATTACCAAAGTGCAAAACCTTTTTTCTCCATTGCGGCCTAAATCTCTGCTCCTATTTTATTTTTTCGCAGGGAAACGAGCCAACTTTAAAGCTTGAAATGTTTACCGTCTATTCTGCTTGCCGAGAAGAAAAATCAAGGAAGTTGTCAAAAAAATTGCGTTGGCAAGTTTTTCGAAGTAGAATTGAAGTATGACAGGAAGTTTGCAACGCCGCGAAAGGAGATACGTGGTTTCACGCTCGATATTTGACCCGGTTCCGGGTAGAAGGGTGTAAAAATGCACGAAAGCAAATTTTACAGAAGCGGTAAGAGACTGATTTTCTCGCCAAGTAGGATGAGTAAAATTCTGGAGCTTCTTTAGTTTACTGTATATTTTGCTAGCCGAGAGGACAAATCATGGAAGTTTTCAAAAAATTACGTTGGCTAGTTTTCCAAAGAAAAAATGAAGTATGGCAGGAAGTCTGCAACGTTGCAGACGGAGTTACGTGATTTTGCACTTTGACCATCGATGTTGAGAACTAGGACGTCCAGGGTGTCTACAAAAAGAGGCTGGCCAAAAATCAGTACTTTTACAGTACTTTTTCAGTACATTCTCAAGAAATTCCGTACCTCGTCGACAGAAAAATTCAGTACTTTTTCAGTACCTTTACTTGACGAAATTCGAAATATTTCAGAAATTTGAATTTCTCGCTAAAATTGCGACAAAAATGACAAAAATTCCGGACCTTCTTTCGGAATTTCCGCACTTTTTCAGTACTTCTGGACCGCCCTTAAAAATTCAGTACTATTTCCGGACTTTCCGAAAATTCCGGACTTGTAGACACCCTGGACGTCCTTCAAAGACTCCTGGTTTTCTCTCGTGATTTCCCGCGGGCAATATTTTTGGATTTTTGAAATAAGAATAGAACTGCGCAGTATGAACAGCAAAGCGTATGCCATTAACCCGAATAGGCGTTTGAATTCACGGCGAGCCGAAGAAAGAACCCGAGCTCTGACTTCTATTCCGGGGGCGCATTCAAAAATCGGACGATAAACGTCTAGACGGTAAGTAAATATAGGGCACATTAAAATTAAATGCGCGCCGAGTGATTGACAACTTGACACCTTCGAAAATAACTCAGCTCCGAGCCGAAACTACCCGCATCGCAGGCACAAATGCAGACGGATCGATGAATTTTTCACGCGCCGGCGAAAAATCAGTCGAAAACTCCGCGATTTTTCTTCGCTCGTCGGTGTAAAGAGTTCGCGTCGTCGTTTATGATTCGTGCAAGCCGGCAACAATGGGTTACCTTCATTTAAATGCATTATGAATAATCGATTCTAGGAGAGATAGTCTCCTTCGATTCATACATCGATTTCATTACATGTGATTAAATTGACGAAGCCCATCGACGATTTTTGCAAGTTGGCAACGTCGGATTTCCTCTATTTAAATACACTAAAAATAATCGATTTCAGGTGGGGCAGCCTGTTTCGATGCATATCGATTGTTTTAACGCGTTTAAACCAATTCGGGAATAGTTTCTGCACGCTTCCGATCTAGTAGACTCGATCTGGATTGCAAATCGGAGCTCAGGAAATGACTGTGCCGAAATGCGAAAGAGCCCAAACGCAGCGGGGTTATTGCGGCACTTGCGTCTTTCTTCGCGCGCGTCGTTCGATTTCCACGTGATCTTGCAGCTGCGGAGAATTCCACGTGCTTAGAGGGTTGAATAATGCAGGCGGAAAGAAAGGATAAAATAGATGGTGGGTCTCTCTGATTGATGAAACGCCGCGGAAAATAATTGATCGTTGACAATATTGATACTGGGGTGGCTTCCTTCACTGCATGAGCCTCGATGTAGACGATCATGTAATAGTCAGGACTTCAGGAGTCGTCTTTCAGTGATACAAGAGACAGCACCTTTAATTAGCCGAGTTAAGAGAGAAACCAAACACACAATTTGGCCTGGAAAGGCGCGACTTAAAGAGAAATGATGCCGAAGACTTGATACGAAAAGGAGAAGCCCTCAGCGCGGCGGTCGGCATGTAACACATATTAGCGCCTACAAGACTGCACGAATACTTCACGCATTGCATCAAACACAGTGCAGTCACTGCTGTCAGCGTGAAACGGATAGCGCCTACAAGAATGCATGAATACTTCACGCATTGCGCCAAAAACAGTGCGGTCAGCGCGAAACGCTCAGCGCCTACAAGACTGTCGAAATACTTCACGCATTGCGCCAAGCAGCCAAACACAGTGCAGTCTGCGCGGCGCGGCGGCGGAAGTTAAAATCATTAAACTACAATTATGTTTGTTCTTTCATAATTTTTTCGTTCATTTCTTATAAATGGAAGGCCTTGTCCACACAGAGATAGGTTTACAGAACTTAACTTTCGCGCAAAGTTCCGTGAAATTTTGCTAGTAGTGTTGACAGAGCTTTCCCAAAAAATGGGACCAACACAAGTAAACGCGTCTTATGCACCCCTCCCCCTCCGGATCGTTCACTTGATGGTTTTTATTGATGTTTCAAAACGAATGAGAAGGGGCGGCAAAATACAGGCGGGCCATGGGCGGCAAGGAAAAAACACGTATTCTTGGAAGTCGCGTCTTCTGCATCTTTCCCCCGCTGGCATGTTCACTTGATGGTTTTTATCGATGTTTCAAAACGAACGAGAAGGGGGCGGCAAAATACAGGCGGCCCATGGGCGGCAAGTAGGTAAATCCTGCCCTGACCTAACTTGTGGCGGAGCGGTGGTTCGTGGTTAGGTGGGTCTGCTACACTTTCGATAACGATTGGACAGTCGATCAATCGATTGAAAATTTTTAAATTTTATAATACTAATTGTGGGGGATACTAATTGTTATCTACCACTACTAATAACTACTACTAATTGTTCAAATGGAATATAAAATCCACAGTCCGAAAGTCTCGCAATATGTTTTCCCCGTCGAATCCCGATTTTCTCCTGGGACGATCTTTTGAAATATCATTTCGAAGTATCGAAAGGTCGAATTTGGTTGATGATGAGTTGTGAGTGTCGGTGTTTTTCTTTGAAAAATGCCTGAAAATTTAGAAATCATCAACCGATCGATCGACTATCAAATCGCTACAGAAATTATGTACTATTGAGCCACCATTTTTCGTTCTACGCCCAAGTGGCGTTATCCCATTTTCCTCTCTTTTTTCACGTTATGTAAGGGCGGCTTTGTTGACCCTGTCGGAAGATCTGCCCCCGCAATCATCTCTTGAGGAAAACAGGAACGCCGGCTCGGCGGAGACCTTGACCTACGATAACGGAAGAAATGGAAATTCAAGATCCGGCTGAAAATAAGAAAATAAAACAATATTTTAGGGAGAAAATTATCACGACCCAACTGTGTTTATCTCCAGTTCACCATTTCTCGTTGCGCACTACGGTGGCGTTAGCTACAGTGGCGTTATCTCATTTCCCCCTCTTTTTTCACATCGGGGCACTTTTCTCGACCCCGCGTCCACTTATCCTCTCGGAAGATGTGCCCCCGCTATCAGCTCCTGGTATGGAAACAGGAACGTCTTCTTCTTAGCAGTGGCGAGTCGTGAATGATCCGAATGAGAGATAACAGGGATTCTCGCTGTCCCCGATCACATTATCATTGTCGTGAAGATGATCATCAAACTCAAACTATTCTTTTATCGGGATAATTCGAACACTTTCCAATCTGATTTCATATGAAATTAATCTAATTATAATTTTAATTACTGTAGTTATAATTACAGAACAAATAAACTAACGGTAATTTTGGTTCTTTCAAAAAGCAAACCGATGCAAAAAAAAAAAATATTAACAGGACATCCAACAGAGACGCCGAGAAATATTTCGCCGTGAAGGCAGTGGCGCAGAATTCGGAATCCAGATTCCGCACAAAATTAGGAGCCTCCTGAGCACTTGGTTCAACACGTAAACACGGCCTTAAAAGTCAATGGAGATGTTGCATGTGTGAGGAATTTGCGATCTGACTGTTGATCCTTATGTAAAAGTTCGCGAGAAACACGATGGTGCCACTATTTTTCTCTGAAATCAACTCCCAAGTTCAAAAAAAGCTTTCAACTTGAGGCCAAAATGGAGGGGATATACCACGCTATCCTGAGAGTCCACCTCTACATCAAGACAAACTCTTCATGCAAAGATAGGGAGCAAATACATTGACAGGGCTGCCACTTTATTTGAGGACTCCAAAACTGAAAATACGGCATCACTGCTAATGTATTTGCTCCCTATCTTAGCATGGAGAGTTTGTCTTGATGTAGAGGTGGACTCTCAGAATAGCGTGGGACACCCCCTCCATTTTGGCCGCAAGTTGAGAGCTTTTTTTTGAGCTTGGGAGATGATTTCAGAGAAAATCAGTGGCACCTTGGCACCATCGTGTTTCTCGCGAACTTTTACAAGAGAATCAACAGTCAAATCGCAAATTCCTCACACATGGAACATCTCCATTGAGTAATCTGAGGAAATGGATTTTTTGTGATAGATTTAAAAATACAAAACGGCAGGGAAGAATAAAATTTTTAGGAATTTTCTCATTTTCCACTTTTCCACTTTAAGTCTAAACGTTTTTTTTGAGGTTTGGTTCTATTGTTTCGAACCAAACGATACATCGAACCTCTATCGAACACGATCTATGATTTAAAATGGACTCTAAAAATAGCTCGGAAAAAATGATTTCCATGTGCGAAGCGACAACGGGCGGCCGTTAAACTTACGGTATACGCGATGGACCGCGCGCACGGTCCTGCCCAGCCGCCGACGACTTGACCCTGAATATGAGGCTAAAAATATGGATTACGCAAGGCGCCCGAATTAAAATTCTGGTCCGACAGAACAGATGATACGCCCGATAAAAAAGAGAAACCGTTCCGTTTTCCTCGTCGAAAAATTCGTGGCGTTGGTTTTTTCCCCCGGATCGCTGCTCGGCTGCACTTGGATCGACGCAGGAATGCTCCGTGTTTTCCACTGGATCCCGTTGCCCGGATTTCCCGCAGCGGGTCGATTCGTGAATGGATATCGAATGACCTTGATCGATAAATATCATTGCTAAGATAGGGTTTATCGATTAGGATAATTCGATAACGATTCATGGCCTTGACCGATAAATAGCATTGCTAAGATAAGGATTTATCGATTAGGATCATTCGATAACGATTCATCCTTGATCGATAAATAGCATTGCTAAGGTATGGAGCTATCGATTGGGATCATTCGATAACGATTCATGATCTTGATCGATAAATATCATTGCGAAGATAGGGATTAATCGATTAGGATCATTCGATAACGATTCGGGCTTGATCGATAAATAGCATTGCTAAGATAAGGATTTATCGATTAGGATCATTCGATAACGATTCACCCTTGATCGATAAATAGCACTGCTAAGATAGGGATTTATCGATTAGGATCATTCGATAACGATTCATGACCTTGATCGATGAATATCATTGCTGAGATAAGGATTTATCGATTAGGATCATTCGATAACGATTCAACAATCGAGGCGCAGGTGCTTTTTCCAAGGTTCCGATTCCATGTGGGCCAATTGGGCCATATTCGTGTTCACAGATCGAAAAATTAATTACAACTGACATGACGTTTCAGTAGAAACAAATGGAGAACGAACAAAAACTTTGTAAACGCCATCAGGTGCTGCAGAGATGTTGCATGTTCCTCTGCGTTAAAGCGCCTTAAAAAAATAAAAAATAAAAAATCGATTTTCGGAAAGAGGCCGTTACGGCGCGGCGTCGCAAGGAACACAAAAAGTACGGCGCTATCATCATAACACTGAAAATTTACGGGTTGTATAGACTTAGACATACCGTCCGTTTTCGGGCTCAGAGGCCGGGAGTTGCGGGTGCTGGAGCCGTATTGTCGACTGCACCGGGTGCTACGCCTAGAACTTTCAACCTGTGAGCCCGGAACGCGGACGATAAATCTATATAGCCCGTAAGTACGGCTTACACAGCCGGCGTTATTTTTTTCAGTGGAGGCTCTTGAAAAAGGGAGTTCGGAGGGGGTGGGAAAATGCCTGAAAAATTGAATAGTTTAAGGAGAAATTTAGAGTTACCTCGCAGAAAAAGATATTGATGGAAAAACAATTTCCAAGATGGAAAGATTTTCGGTTATAGGACAATTCGCCAATGATTTTTTGTCCGCGCACCTGTTTTTTCCAGTAATTTACGTCCACGCGTTTTTTCGGCACGGAGGCTTTGGTCCACGTGTCAGTTGAGATCCAAAGTTAATTGGTCCACATGTAAATACAAACGACAATTGCTCACGACGTTTTTGGATGAAAATGTATAATGTCTTGGAAGAATGAGGGTTTCCTTGTTTTTTTTTTGTTTTCTTTTGGTTGTTTGATCCAACGGAGAATAATATAAAATTGAGATTTTTGGTAAAAATTAGGGAGCGTCAATTCCATTAGACAAAATTCACTAAAACTCTCTACGCCTCTTTGGTGCAACAGGACTTAATTATCTTTCGAGAAATTCCCACCTTGTTATACCTGAACCGGATGAACCTCTTAATTTGCCTCAGCTAAAGGCTCTTAGATTTGTCCTGTGTACGATAAGTATCTTGATTTATTTTGAGAGGAAAGATCTGTACTATTAAAGAATGTCTGTCATTCTTAATACATTCAATTTCGTATAATACTGTGCAACACCTCTGTTGTGAAATAGTTCCTTCAGGCGCCGCCGCACGGCGGGCGGGCGGTCAGCGCGAATCGCGCATTAGCGCCTACAAACCTAAGTGGATACTTCAAGCATTGTGCAATGCGTGAAGTATCCACTTAGGTTTGTAGGCGCCAGTGAGTCTCTCCCGCTGGCAGCACGCCGCTCCGTTCTCTTAGGTTTAAATTTTTATTTTTTTTAAATTTTCATTTTTTTTTGTCTTATATTCTTACCTTGTTTCTCCTTGCGAAAGGAGAAGTGAAAAAAGAGAAAAGGTTTCAACGATAGAATGGACTATAGTTTCAATGCATACCTGGAACAAAAAGAATAGAAATACATTAGAATTTTTGCCGTTTTATTTTCCGATGAACGGGAGAAAAACACAAAAATCAATATTTACATGCAATGCAAATCACTTTCGCACGAAGGGCAGCATCTTTGAAATACTTCTTCACCAAAATACCACACCAAACTGACCCGCCGATGAATATTAACACACCGTTTTTTCTTCTTCTTCTTTTTTCTCTTTTTTTTACCGCACCATTGATTCGATTTGCCTCACGCACCAAAACAATAGTGACCGATCGGTTTCGGAATTTAGTTCACCTACTACCGCTACGCGTCCTTCCATCTGCGTTCCAGAATCATCGTTCTGACGTAAGAGCGTATCTTTATTTCCGCGTGAGCCCTGAAAAGCGAGGAGTTATATGAAGAATAGGACTCAGGCAAAAATTAGGTTAAGTCCTTAGGCGAGACGAGCGACGAAATCTGCATAGAGTGTCCTCAAGCGAGGTTTCTGTTGCGCAATTTTCGAATCGACGCTTCACTTTTGACTGCTTCTTCTTCTTCTCCTCCTTTCGGCGGTTGACCGATGATGACGACTCGGCCAGCATCCAAAAAAGCGCATGTCAAGCGCGGGTCAAGGCTCACCGCAAACGAACTCGAGTCGCAAGATGCACTCCCGAAACGCGGGTGTGGAGTGCTGCCGTGTTGAGGAAGAACGCCGTAAGAACGTCCGAGAGTTGCCAAATGTCCTTCCATAAAATGTCTATTTTTTTAGAAAAATTATGAATATTTTTCCTTTAAATGTTCAGAATCTTTAGGTAAAATTGCGAACTAAATTATCTGAAAAATTGGGAGGAAAATATTCATGAATTTACCAGAAAATTCGCGTTTTAGCAAAGGAAATTTGGCAACGCCTGAAGGTTCATACGGCGTTTTTCCTTAGCACGGCAGAGTGGAGGATTCAAAACAAACGTTAGACTGCAGTTCTGCCGGGTTAAAGGAGAACGTCGTATCAACTTTTAGGCGTTACCAACTTTTCTTCAATAAAACACGAATTTTCTGGTAAACTTATAAATAATTAACTTCTAATTTTTCAGATAATTTTGCTCGCAATTTCACCTGAAGTTCCTGGAAATTTCAAGGAAAAATATTCATGACATTCTTCAAAAATAAATATTTTCTGAAAGAAAATTTGGCGATATTCGAATACTCATAAGGCGTTTTTCCTTAACGCGGCAGAGTTTGGTTCAGGGCCCCGATTTCATTTGTTGCGATCGGGCGTGAATGGAGGATTTCTACGAAAAATTATCATTGCTGCATTTAAGAGTGCCTAATAAGCTGCATTTTTTTAATATTTTTCATGATTTTTTTCCGACATGGGACTCTGTGGAAAACTTAATTTAAAAGTTAGAAAATCTGCGGCCTTGTGGCATCACTAGGCGGCATTCCCCATTTAAACACATGTATTGTAGCAGATTAGGTAATTTGGTCATATCTTTTATGATGACTGTTCATTTTAGAAACCAATGAGGATATTCTCATGCTCACTTCACCTGGTGGTTTCGTCTTTAACATAAAATTCACAAAATTTTAGACACCTGCAAATTCTCCATTGGGCTGATAAAACCTTCCAATACAATTGGAGATCGAGTAAATAATTTTCTGTACTCGATTGAACGGGTTATTTGAAGAAGGGCACGACCGCCAAAGGTCAAGTTTTGAGAAAACATAAAACAACTTGATTCCTCCGACACTTCTCCGCATTTCTTCTCGAAGAAATTGGCTAATGCTCAGCATACCGTCCGTGATGGGACCACGGTGCGCGGACAAGGTCGGAGAAATTTTGCAGGAAAGACCATTTTTTCTATAATTTTGGCGAATACGCCCTTCTTCCATAAAAGCGCTATAAGTACTGCTATTTATAGCGATATCATGACAGTCAAATAGCATTCTGTTCGATGACAATATTAAAAAGCATATTTTGTGCCCTCGCTCAAGGTTTTTATGGTTAGAAACTTGCGCTCTGAGAAGTGGTTCTGAGCTTCCGCCTTTTCTCCTTTGAAAGAGATCATCAAATGTTAAAAAAAGACGTTTATAGAGCTATCTTACGGTGGAATTTCTCGGTAGTAAGGCGCGTCCACCCTCAATGAACAGTATTTCGCCGAATACTCAATTTCTGAAAAGTTGGCGGTTCCGCCTTTCTTCGAAAAACCCGTTCAATTGCAATACTACGGAAATTTAGCCACTTAATTTTGCAATTAGGAACAAAGTTCTGATTCAGTTCAGAAACAACGTATGTACCATTACCTCGGCACAAAAATGTTTTTACGGGTGAGTCAGAGATTGCAGATCCTAATTGCAAAATGAAGAGCAATTGACAATGTCGGCTGGAAACTGTGGCAACTGCAGAGAATTACAAGATGATGGGGGCGGGGGGAAGCTCCTTGATCCTGCACAATGCGTCATTTGGAGAAGGCAGTGCGATTGAAGTTCAAGAACAGAACGCCCATGTACACATCGGATAGTACTTATCTAACAATGGGTTGATTTTGAACCCCATCTTGATGCGAATGCACGTAGCTCAGCCTATGACGTCATTTCCATTGTTGATTGTCCGTCGGGAACACACCGCGATTCGGATTCAATGTCAAGGCGGGCGAGATTTAGGGGGGTGGGGGAGGGGTGAACGAGGGTATAAATGCAAGGGAGTAAGGCGAATCGACATGGTGATCGGCATTATAGATCGAGAACATAGCATGGCACAAGCCAGGAGCGAGACTAGAGGTCGGGGAGACGAACGGTGCGATGCTTGCAGTATCCTTTCAGTTTTGCAGGCGCTTCCTACGATCGGTTTTTGCGCGGAATGGACCACTGGACAAGGTACAAATTTCAGCATTCTGATACATGCTTCTTAACCAAAATTTTACGTAGAACACGATGCGCACAACAAAAATTACCGAAATCAACTCCTTAAAAAGATATTTAATGATTCCTGATGCGTGAATTCAAACCACCCGCTCATGAAAACTCAATGATCTGCGTGATTCACATCGCGCGCTGAACGTTATCATGACAGTTTCTGCGATATAAAAATCTGGCAACCTCAATCTTGACGCTTTGGTTCAGCTATAGTAAATTGCTTATAATTTGAACAACACATGGTGGGAGATGAACATTGCTCAATTGAGAGGCTTCCCGAAACCGTTGTAGTGCGCATTGACTCACGTAGAGCTTTGAGTTTCTTGTGAGCGGGTAGTTCAAATTCCTCGTAACCAATGTGAAATAAAAAGGTTAATATCTTCGTTAGGAGTTGGTTTCAGTAATTTTCGTTGTGCGAATCGTGTTCTACGTGAAATTCTGGTTAAGAAACGTGTATCAGATTCCTTAAATTTGTACCTTGTCTAGTGGTCCATTCAAAGTTTCGGAAATTTTCTTCCGGTAGATGAGGCCCTTTTCACGAATCCGATCACAGTTACGAAGCAACAAAACTTCCTTGTACATCCACAACAATAAAAAAATGCTTGGTCTCTTTTTCATCGACTCAGAGACTCTAACGCAGAGTAGAAAAGTTGGATGGAGCAAAACACGTGATAAAAATATTTTGACTTCGAACAAGATAAAATTACATAACCACAAAATGTGGGAGAACATGGTGTTCAATATCGTCCCAACAATTCGTTCCGTCAAACCTAGCTTTCAGCTGGCGTAAACGAACGTCTGGTTCGAACAACCGAACTTATGAGGTTGAAAGAACTGATGAAAGAAATGCGGTTACATGAACCAAAAGTTCGGCCACACGAATCCACATGAAAGGGTGAACGCTCAACGCACTAATTTCTAAACAAAATTATGACAAGAATGTAGATATTTCGTAAAAATTAGTGCGAACGTACTGGGTTTTACAATACTTCTGCGAAAGCAGGGTGTCTAGTTTTTTTTTTTTTTTTCATTTGGGGAGGTCCTGATGAAATCCTGATTTTTCCTGATTTTTGACTGCTGAATCCTGATTTCATACTTTTTCCAAATCCTGATTTTTGGCGAAGAAACTTTAGCTTCACAAAATTAGCTCGATTAAAAAATTCGATCGGACGGCGACTTTCCTCAGATCCTGATTTTACGACCGATTTTTCCCAAATCCTGATGAAATCGGGATTAAATCCTGATTTACCTCAAATCCTGATAGAATCGGAAAAATCTGGAAAATCCTGATGCTAGACACCCTGGAAAACGTTGAATTTGTTAGACAATTCCCGCGGAAGTGTTTATTTGTACTTGCATAGTCTCCGGATAAGTGATTCCTTCTCTCTTTCTTTTCCAGGGTGTCTACTAAAACAGGCTGGCCATACATCAGTACTTTTACAGTACTTTTTCAGTACATTCCCGAGAAATGCAGTACCTCCTGAACAGAAAAATCCAGTACTTTTTCAGTACCTTCATGTGACGAAATTCGAAAAACTTCAAAAATTTGAATTTCTCGCTCAAATTGCGACAAAAATGCCAAAAATTCCGGACCCTCTTGCGGAATTCCCGCACTTTTTCAGTACTTCCGGACCGCACTTAAAAAAATCAGTACTTTTTCTAGACTTTCCGGAAATTCCGGACTTATAGACACCCTGGAATGGACAAGGACGTAGAAATGTCGTAAAAATTAGTGCGAACGTACTGGGTTTTACAGTACTTCTGCGAAAGCGTTAAATTTTTGAGAAAATTACCGCGGAAGTGCTTATTTGTACTTGCATAGTCCCCGGATAAGTTATTCCTTCTCTCTTTCTTTTCCAGTTTACAATGCAACGGTCGAAAAAGCTTCTCCATCGACACGCCGTTGACCCCGTTACGTCGTACATGCCGTTACGTTCTTCTAACGTGGCGTCGTCTTCGTTTGGCTCTGATCCGGGTGTTCGTTTCCAAGGTGGTCCGGCATGGCAGCGCGGCGCGTGGCGCCCCCCGCCCTCCCCCCCCCCCGCTCGTGAGGCCCGGACTCGGATCGGGGAGCAACGGAGAAAGTGTGTTATAACTGTGTTTCAGTGTTTCGCTGCCACCATGACCACGTCTTGCCGGCCCGCGTAACAGGCCCCCCGACCCCCTTCTCCGTCACCACGCGGTGTTGCCAGATCCAACGCAACGCATTGAAACCGGTTCTCTGAATTTTCAGAATTCCCCGTTCGGTCCGGCAACGCATCTCATTGTCAGGGTCAGGGAGCGTTAAAGAGCACTGCATTGGAAGAGTATCGCCGCGCCGTGAGTAGACTGATTCTGCGGCTAATTTTAAATGGTCTTCCGATACTCGATAGATCGATGTTCGATGGTTTTTTCGATGTGGACAAAGGAACTTTAAATTTATAGATTGTTGCTGTAAACCGGAAAAAAATTGCTGGAAAAAAATGGTGGGGTCGAAACGTTGAAAACTGATTCTGGGTAAATTTTCAACGCTGATTTTAGGACTGACTTATGTTTTCCTCGATCAGTTCGATTTTTCCTGGAAGAATTCAAATTTTATTCGCAAAATCGGTATTTCTGGATTTTCCAGGCTTGTAAACATCCTCAAGCTATCTTAGGCATAACTGAAAATAGTTTTCAGACAAAATTTGTTGTTCGAAACCTCAAACCTATTCGAGAAAGCAAATGAAGGTAGTTTAACAAATTTTCCCTGACGTTTCCGTCATTTTCATCGTTTTCCCTGACATTGCCCCGTTTTGCCTGACTTTTAAAAATTCCCTGACATTTCCGGGTTTTCCCTGACTGTGGCAACCCTGGCAAATAGTTCTCGGGCAAAATTTGTCGTTCGAAACTTCAAACCCATTCTAGAAAAAAGCAAATGAAGGTAATTTAACAAATTTTCCCTGACATTTTCGTCGTATTCCCCGACATTTCAGTTGTATTCCCTGTTATTTCCCGGTTTTCCCTGACTGTGACAAACCTGGAAACAGCTCTCGGGCAAAATTTGTCGTTTGAAACGTCGAACCCACTACGGAAAAGCAAGTAAAGGTGGCTTGACAATTTTTCCCTGACATTTTCGTCATATTTCCCGACATTTCAGTTATATTCCCTGGCATTTTCCGGTATTCCCTGACTGTGGCAACCCCGGGAAACGCATGATGAGAAGCTGCAGAATGCGGATTGGATACCGGACGGCAACATCGACCGGTGGCTGCGCGGAGGGGCCTCACTCGGCAGCAGGGCCCCCTCGGGGGGGGGGGGGTTATAGAGGGGGGGGGAGCGACCTTGGAACGGCGGGAACACGACCGTCCGAGCAGGTGAGCGCGTCCGTCCGTCCGGGCGGTGGTGCGCTTCTTCTTCCCGCGACTCATCTCGGCGACCGACGAGGAAGTAATCGGTGGCTGTAACCGCGACCGGGATGATGGTCCATGGAAAAGTGGAAAACGCGTCCATTTTCCACGGTTTCCCGGCTCAGCGCGGGAGAGGGAGGAAAGGAGTTTCCCGACCGGACCGGATTCTGCGCAGTTGGGCGAGTCCCATGCGATCGGGTGCCAACTTTCGATCGGATCGAGTGGGGATCTTGGGCTCGGGTCGGTGGCTCGTCCAACGATCTCATCGATTTCTTTCTATTTTTTTTTTCATTTTTATTTTTAATTTTCTCACTGGAAAAAAAAAACAAATCGGATCTAGAGTCCAGACTCTTGAAAACATTGACGAGAAAAAATACTCTTGATTCGATCAGATTTTTGCGTAAATCAAAGGAAATCCGCTCAAATTAAGAGGCTTGGTTCTTGATTCAAGCAAAAATCCGATTGAATCAAGAGTATTTTTTCTGGTCGATGTTAAGAGTCTGGACTCTAGATCCAATATGTTTTTTTCCAGTGCTTTTCAAGATGTTTATTAGAACATTACGTAAATGCTTCGCGCTATATAGTTACTCTGTATCTATTCGCTTGGATCAATATTCCAAACTAGGATTCATCTTAAATTGACATTTGACACAGTTTTCAGAACTTAAACAAAAACTTAACAAAACTTTCCATTGGATTAAGGGAGGTCTTGGACTTGAATCGGTGGCTCGTCCAACAATTTCATGTTTTTTTGTTTTTGTTTTTTCCCCTAACATTCCGTAACTGCTTCAGATTATATTGTTACTCTGTAAGTACTGACATTTATCAATATTCTAAACTATCCCAGAATTTCCTGATTTTAAACAATTCCCGGATAAATTACCTGACCATCCGGAGTATTGTGCATTACCCTACGTATATTAGTATTTTAAGTTTTTCTAGCTCCTTGCTATCAAAAATTCAACACAGAGTTTGTACCAGCTGAATCCAAATCAGGGACCTACGCGAGACCATCTGCTTCCAGGTAACATATGCAATATACATACAGGGTGCGGCAAAAGTCCCGGGACGGCTGTTTATTTGTTAAACGGCTACACGTAGAAAAACGAATTTTGGGGGATGTTCTTGGGTCAAAGTAAGCTACTTTTTGGCACTCCCCAAAATTTTTTTTGGGGCCCCCTAGGGGAGGGCGGGGGGCAACTTTTTTTTTTCAAATGGCAACCCCCCCTTTGTGATACCTCATTCGAAAGATAATAAAAAAAGAAAATTTTTGGCGCAAACCGCAGGTCAAAATGTTCATTTTTGACAAAATGGCGGCCGGTCAAAGTTCAAAATGGCGGAAATTTGGCATCTCCGTTGTTTATTGACGGATTGGTGTGAAACTCGGAATCCTAGGGTTTTTCGAGATGAGAAAAACGATTCTGGCATTGGTTTTCCAGAAAAGTCAGTCCTTTTCAAAATGGCGGCGGTCAAAATGGCGGCCTCGAGCGAGAAGTGGATATTTAGGTTGCATATCGTTGGATTTGCATGAAACTTGGTATCTGGAGGTATTTTGGCACGAGAAGAACGAATCTTTCATTGGATATCTGAAATTTTGACAAATTCCAAATAGGGCGGCGGAAAAATTGCGGGAAATCAGTTTTACGGCTCTTTACCGATGGATTTGCATGAAATTCAATATCCTGGCGGTTTTTGGCTCGTTATAAAGGAATCTTTCATTAGATTCTTGAAGTATCAAATAGTTTCATGCAAATCCATCGGTAAAGAGCCGTAAAACTGATTTCCCGCAATTTTTCCGCCGCCATTTTGGAATTTGTCAAAATTTCAGATATCCAATGAAAGATTCGTTCTTCTCGTGCCGAAATACCCCCAGATACCAAGTTTCATGCAAATCCAACGATATGCAACCTAAATATCAACTTCCCGCTCGAGGCCGCCATTTTGACCGCCGCCATTTTGAAAAGGACTGACTTTTCTGGAAAACCAATGCCAGAATCGTTTTTCTCATCTCGAAAAACCCTAGGATTCCGAGTTTCACACCAATCCGTCAATAAACAACGGAGATGCCAAATTTCCGCCATTTTGAACTTTGACCGGCCGCCATTTTGTCAAAAATGAACATTTTGACCTGCGGTTTGCGCCAAAAATTTTCTTTTTTTATTATCTTTCGAATGAGGTATCACAAAGGGGGGGTTGCCATTTGAAAAAAAAAAGTTGCCCCCCGCCCTCCCCTAGGGGGGCCCCAAAAAAAATTTTGGGGAGTGCCAAAAAGTAGCTTACTTTGACCCAAGAACATCCCCCAAAATTCGTTTTTCTACGTGTAGCCGTTTAAAAAATAAGCAGCCGTCCCGGGACTTTTGCCGCACCCTGTAGAGAAAGGAAACTTGGAGGTACTGGTTCCTATCGTCTATTTCCGCAGTGGGAGCCCCATTGGCCTCTGACGTCTTTGATTATCCTTGACATTTTAGCGAATCAGCAGCTCTACCTCTTGCACGGAGCTAATGACAAGTTCAGAGTAGAGGTCGTATCTTTACATAATCAAAAAGGGGCCTCATTAGGGTCTGAACTTCAGGAGCATTTCCTGAGGTTGGGAGTGAACTTTAAACTTCTTGGCGTGATCAATCGCGCCAAATTTTACGCAGCATTCTACACGATTTAGTCGCGATTTCAGTTCTGTGAAGGCGCGTCGATACCGAGAACTACTAAGAGTATTTTTCTACAGAAAATTCTACAGAATTCTGTATACAGAAATCCACAGTTTCCGGACGATTCGTACACTTTACCGATTTGTCCGTCACATTTTTGTCAAATAAAGTTTTTGGTCCGGTTGCAAATCTTGGCAAATGAACAGTTTGCTAATAATTAGTCCAAGAGAATAAATTAATGTAATACAACATTGCATAAAATGACAATCTTTTATTCTTTAACTGCGGTACACGGACTTTATGTCCACTTTTTTTACGTCCACAGACTTTTCGTCCACAGTTCTAAAGCCCACACTATTGTTAAGTCCATTACTTAAACGTCCACTAACATTAAGTTAAGTCCACAAATGTAAAGTCAACTAAAATCAAATTCAAGCGTCATATTTTAGTCCGTGTGTAAAATTATATTGACATTATCGAAATGAGAAAATTAAGAGAGAATGAGGTGTTGTTATCGTAACGCATATTTTAAATGAAATGTTAATTTCTGCTTTTGATTCATCTTTTCAAATTGTCTTTGGTAAATACTTGGTTTCATTTCTATCCATGAAATTTCCGATATAAAATATGTCTTAAATGCACATTCTTTTTTTTTAATGAAATTGATTACTTCATTTAAAAACATTTACATTTTTAAAACGTGGTAAATATTCGTAAAACCTTTTCCAAGCAATGGCATCGATATGAATCTCAATGAGCCGTAGTTGTGATGAAAGAAACTATACAAAAATTAATAAAAAAGCAAAAAAACTAAGAAGCACGCAATTTTTGGTTTTTAACTTATTTGTACATCGACCTTCTTGAGTCAAATACGTCCAATTTTGAGCGTTTAGTTGCGCTTACACCACGCTGCAGCACAGTAAAAGCCCAAAACATAAAAGAATAAATTTGAATGCTTTGGAAATCATTAAATTTGACACGGAACGACTATTATATTTACAAAAAACACATTATATTTTCCAGTAGAGCATATTTCTTTTGCATCAGTTTAAAAGGGAAGAATCAATGCAGAGAGTGCAAACATTTCAAAATCATGAGTTGAAAAACGCTGACTCCGCGAGTTTAAATATCAGAGCCTAACACAGAGCGGAGCGGCGTGTTAGCAGCGCAGAACGCGCACTGGCTCCTACAAACCTAACGGGATACTTCACGCATTGCGCAACGCGTGAAGTATCTCGTTAGGTTTGTAGGCGCCTATGCGCGTGTCTCGCTGGTCGCCTGCCGCGCCGCAACGCTTTAAGCAACTATTTCGCGTCAGAGGCGTTGCACAGTATCCTACAAGATTGAAGGCGCACGAAATAACTAGTTTAAGAGGACTTTCAATTTTGACTGCATCTGTTACTGAAAAAGGTTTAATTTGGCATTGGAGCGTTAACTAGGCTCCCGCTGGATGGAACTATTGAATTTTGTGAAAAATCATCCTCGATTTTCGTGCAATGAAATTTCGTCTTACGTATTTGGTTACAACTCGTCCATCGGACCAAATTCGACTTTTGCGCCGAAAAATTGAGATATTTGTGCGGGCAAAAAAATGTGGACGAATTTTATCGACCAAATCAACCATAGACAGATTTTAATATTGGCCGAAAATGAGTGAACGAATCGTCCTATGACCAAATTCACTGAGAGTTGGTATGAACCACTTACATAAAACTTGTTCCGACTTTTAAAGAGAGGGAGCTCTTTTATTTTCCGAGATTCGATAAGGGGCTTCCAATACGGCAACACCGCTGAAAAATATTCTGACTTGGTTCCATATTAGGTGAATTTTCGCGGGCACTAGCTGGACTCATACGTAAAGAGAGCAGCTAAGTAAGCTTACTTGAACTAGAGTTTCGAGAAAATGTTCGCGGCTCATAATTTGAATTTCATGCAGTCAATGATTCATTAGTCAACTTCCATGAGTGTCAAACTTCTGTTCAGATTTATTTTTACAAACGGAGCTCGTTTATTGGTAAGCTCATAGATTTACACCCTTTGATTCGTGTTGAATGAAATTTGGCGAAGAAAAAGTACTGAATCAAATATACATGATCACTCTGTTTTAAAGCAAAATTAGAAAACCCCTCAACGGAAAATCAGAGAAAATGAGCTGTCCTAATAGACTGTTTTTCTCACTTGTGAATGTTTAAAAGAAATTTTCACAAAGAGGTATGACACAAATTAATATTTCTTGGAAGCATGGCAAGTTTTTCTTCTGAACAGCCAGTAAAATGAAACCAATATTCTGTAATACCCGTGTAGCCGACCCAAATTCAACTCGTATTGCAACAAAAATGTTCTGTGCGGAGCTACTGGTATATTACATTTATTCTTGTTTCTTAAACTTTGATTAGGAGCACTTGTCTCAAATTCATTCGAAATTGAAAAATGCGATACATTTCGGGAGGAAAAAAAAATCCAAGGTTTCATGACAATACCCTCTGACTTTCGCAGAGTGTCCGTTGGAAAAAAGATTCTTGGATTTAGAGTGCGGACTCTTTAAAAATATGACTAGAAAAAATACTCTTTGATTCGATCGGGTTTTTGTTTGAATCGGGATTCAAGCCTGACAATTTAAGCGTGTTTTCTACTGACTCGAGTGAAAATCCGATTAAATCAAGAGTTTTTTTGCTTGTCAAATTTTTGAAGAGTCTGGCCTTGGATCCAAGAGACTTTTTCCAGTACCCTGACTTTCAAGAACTTGTCAAACCGAAGCATGACATATAATGTGATGCTTCATCCCCAGCCCTAACTCGTAGCCCATTATGCCGAGCTAAGGTAAAACGCCGTACGAGCCCTCAGGCGTTTTCAAATTTCCTTGGAAAAATCGCACATTTTTAGAAAAATTTGTGGATATTTTTCTCAGGGTGTCTAGTATTTTGTAATTTTGAAAAATCCTGATATTTTCCTGATATTTTATAAAAAAAATCCTGATTTTTTCATTTTGGAAATTCCTGATATTTTCCTGATTTTTCTCCGGAAACAAAGACGGCGCGACGACTCCTGGCACGGTAGGCAAAAAGCAGTAAGACTTCTCCGCTGAGGAGATTTGCGTAAGAAAAATTCCTGATAAAATAATGTCCGATTTTTCCGACTTTCCTGATATTTTCCTGATTTTCTCCTGATCGGCCAAAATTCCTGATATTTCCCGATTTTTCCGTATTTTCCTGATGCTAGACACCGTTTCTTCTAATTTTTCAGATAATTTTGTTCGTAATTTAATAAAGTATCTGAAAATTTCAAGAAAAAATATTCATAACTCCCCTCAAAAGTATACATTTTATCGGAGGAAATTAGGCAACCCTCGAATGTTCATACGGTGTTTTTCCTCAGGACGGCAGCATTATCGACGGCGAAATCACGGAGTTATCCTCCCCGTCGCGTCGAGTCGCTGCACAAAATGAGATACGTGATTATGGGGACTCAATCAGTCGCGTATTGATGGACATGGGCGGCGCCCACATAAACTTGGCTACGACACGCCGGGAATAAAAAAAAAAAAAAAAAAAACGCCGCCAAGAAAAACCGATCGGCTAATCAAGCCGCGAACCTACTTGATTTCCCGGGGCCCCACGGATTTCCTCCCCTCGGCGTTGCCGCTCCGTGTCAACAATACGTATTTTTCAACGAGACGCGACGTAGTTTTCGTGATTTAACGTGCGAGCCGGCAAGGACTCTCCCGCCTTCGCCTCCTGACGTTCCCCCGCCAAGAACGAGGATTCGACGTCGCGAAATTGGCGAAACTGAAAGTGATTGGATTTTGCACGCTGCTGATACACTCTGAGTAATATCTGGGATGCAATTGCACTCTTGGGCCTTTTGTTACTCCCAAACATGAGGAGAGATTTCTGACAGTGAAGTCTGAAAGTGAGTCATAGACGTCCAATCATTTACCGATTGATTTGAGGCAAATGAACTGATTGGTCGGGGTTATATCAAGCCATAGTAGAAAGACGGATCGATTCTTATTCCCTACTTGGGAATGCAGAAAAGCAGTAACTGGAAGTATACTACCCTTTTGCAAAAAATGTAAACTTACTACTTTTAGGACGGAAATGACGTCAATTATTATGCACCAATTGCACCAACTGCGCTTTCACGACGCTGGTTTTCTGCCCTGCATCAAACCTTCTCTGGTTAAAGTTTTTTGGGTTAGAGTTCAGGCTCTTTAAAAATTTGACAAGAAAAAATACTCTTGATTCAATCGGATTTTAATCAATCAAAATGAAATCCACTTGAACTAAGAAGCTATTGGCTCTTGATTCAAGAAAAATTCCGATTGAATCTTCTTCTTCTTCTTCTTCTACTAACGACTAGGGCATGGCCCTGTTTGTCAAGCCTTCGAGTGCCGAGCACAAAATATTAAAAATATAATAATTATCTGTAAAGATTCGTCAAGTCAATAAAACAAATTGAATCAATAGTATTTATTCTTGTCGAATTTTTCAACTGACTGAAAGTTTCTTGGGTCGTAAGTCCGGACTCTTAAAAAATTAGACCAAAAAAATCCTCTTGATTCAATCGGATTTCTGCTCGAATCAAAAAGAAATCCGCTCGAACTAGGAGGCTATTTGCTCTCGGTTCAGTAAAACATCCGATTAAATCGAGAGCATTTTCTCTCGTCAAATTTTTCAAGAAGCTGGACTCAGGACCAATAAACTTTTTTCCGGTGATTCATTTCAAATGATTTAAACAAATATTTTCTTACGGTATCCGAGGGATCGTTTTGGGCCGGCAGGTAATTAGTATCCGATTCTGTCTGTTTTTCTCCACACGCAACCACTCAAAATGTCGCGTTCGAGTTTCCCGAGGAGCTCCGAACGTATTTCAGCGGGTCGGGAAAATAAATTTCCAGGAAACTTCCAGGAACTGGAGCTTTTAAGGCTGTATTGAATTTTCGCCTTTATTTTTTCACGAGTGGGACGGGCAAGTTCCGGGGCTTTAAATCGAAAAAGTCAACGTAGGAAGACGCAACGGAGGCGGTGAAACCCCCGAAGCCGGTGGTTACCACGCTGCGCCTACTTTCTTCGCCTTTGCCATTTTCTGAATGAAAACGAGCGGCCCAAAGGTCCCAAAGGTCCGCGAGATCCCAGATGCTCGGGAATAGGAAGAAATCTCTGAGGGCGCCCGAGGGAATTAACGACCAGTATCGAAGCTTGAATGATCGATTATCGATAAGTCTCCATTTGAAACCATGGCAAAGAATCGATTATTAAGGAACACCTTGTGTATCGATCCTTTTCCATGGGTTTAAATGGCAGATCGATCGATATATCGCAAAGTACGCTGCGGCACTGCTAACGACACGAGGATGAAAATTGACGGTGGATTTAAAGAGACATTGTTGTTTGAGTCATTTATTATTGAGAATAGGGGATGATGGAGACGCTTAGTCAATTGGAAACGGAGACAATATTACGAAGATCGTGACATTTAAACTGCAAGCAATGTAATCGAGTGAGGCTTGGTTTTTAGCGACTTGTTTGGTATTTAATTTCAGGAGGCCTGCCGCAGGGATTTAGGATTGAAAGTCCCTGACTTTTCCAGGTTTTCCCGGACAAATATTAAGGCAATTCCTTCGTTTTTGAAACCGAGCTATACCTAGCAGCGGGCTGATCATTGAGATTGATTGGCAAAGCTCTGGACAAAAAGACCAACGGGAAAATGGAGCGATCCTATTGGTTGAAACGGGTGGTTGTTACAGACTGGACTAACTACAGGGTTAATCAAAAGTCACGCACCACTGGCCATGAGGGGGGTGGCCATTTGAAATTTTTGAGTTGCCCCCCGCCCCCCTCCCCCGAGGGAATCAAAAACTGGAAAGTACCTAAAAAAGTTTCCCCCTCGATATGAGGAAAAACGTCTTAAACCGCAAATCGATATCATAATTAGAACTAAAGTTATGGCCAGTGGTGCGTGACTTTTGAATAACCCTGTGCACTGTCATGCTAAGGAAAAACGCCGTATGAACATCCGGGGGTTGCCACGTTTACTTTAAGTAAATAATTATTTCTGGGAGAGCTATACATATTTTTAATTGAAATAGTCCGACACTTTAGATCAAATTATGAACAAAATTCTGTAAAATATTGGAAACAAAATATTTACTAATTTTCCAAAAATTGGTGATTTTTCAAAGGAAGTTTGGTACCTTCTGAAGGTTCATATACGGCGTTCTTCCTTTGCACAGCAGTATAGAGTCCTTCATGGGTTACCGTTTTGTTCACTGTTACCTACTTACTTACCCCCTTTGTCATTTGTAACCATGCATCCACCAGATGGGATCGCTTCATTTCTATTCGACTTTTTTGCTTATGGTTTCGTCTATCAATTACGACAATCAACCTGTAGATAACATTCTTCTTTTCCAAGAGGAATAAAGGTGAATTTGACAACGGACACGATTGGAGCGTATACTTCCACGTTTTTTTATGTCCATCGCTTACTTTCCGCAAAATATTGCCATGCCAAATACGGAATCGTTCGAAATAACTTAGGCTGCATGATAATCAAAATAATGGAAACAGCTCTCAGACAGTAGCGTGGCGTACTCTGCGATAAATAGATTGATCTGCCATTTAAACCTATGAAAAAGGATCGATTAACAGGGTGTTCGCAACGAACACCTTAATGATCGATCCTTTACCACAGCATCAAATGGGAGACATTTCGATAATCGATCATTCACGGCTCGCCACTGTCCTCGGACGATTCAGAAGTTGCAGAAGTCTGGAAAGTTTTTCTTTTAGGCCACGGCGTGTTTTTAAGTAGACTTCCTCGTTTGGTTTCCACGAATTATTCAGTTCTGTTTGAAATAAAGTCCGTCTGTCACGTCTCACGTTAACAGGAAAAGCAGCCGGGATCGTCCATTTTCGTCGATATCGTGACAAGATTAGTGCGTCCAAAAACTTAGAAGAAGTTTGAGAGACTCTCAACTTTTCGTTCCATGCGCGATAAAAGATTAGAGAGAAACTAGTTCTAAAAGCCTGTGCTATTCCACCGACAGTCCGTATACGCTTTCCAAACTTGCACGCCGACCTTTTAAAAACGGTGCTTCATCAGAGTGCCTGTACTTTTTCCGCACCTCGAAAAATTTAGCACCTTAAGCTGAGATTTATGGTTCCGGTTTTAGTTCAAGTAGCCAAAAGCAAGAATCTCGGCTCCAATAGTTGGGAATACTACCGAATATGTTTTTACTGTGTACGGTAAATAGACTAGGCACCTTTAAAATCTCTTGCAAAAAAAGGCATCTATTTTCGAAACATTCTTTTCAAATTTGAAATGTCTCCTAAGTACCCACTTTTTTGCGTAGGTGTAAGGTGATGGCTAAGTTTTGCTACAGGTGTATCACACATTAGTCCATGCGTTAAAATGACTCTGAATAATGTTGAGCACATTAAAAAAGTCTAAAATTCCCTCCTTTTCTCAGTATGATACGGTGACGTCACCAGAGGCGGATCCAGCAATTTGGCAACACCAGATTTCCTCCATTTAAACATAGGTTAAATAATCGATTCTTGTCGGAGCACCCCCCCCCCCCCTCAAGAATCGATAAATTCCCATTGGTTTAAATGGATAAAAACAATATTGCCACTTTGCTGAATCCGCCGATTGTCGTCATTTTTGCTTGGCCCTCTCCCTTGGTCACCTACAACCTACATATCACTCACCCCCAGACCAACCCCCCCTCCCCTCTCGGTGGGTAACGTAATTTATGGACGGCCTCCTATGCGTTCCAAAGAAAAATAAATAAATAAAATAATAAACAAAGCGCGACGTGCATTTTTCACGTTGAGCTATGGAAGGACGGAGAAAACGAGGGCGATTTCATAGCGTGGCGCCATCCACGATCGCCTCGAATGGAAAGGCTCCTTATCGGCGGCCTTGGCAGTGACCAACTAAAGATCGGCCGCACTCCAGTTCGCCATCTGGAGCACTGTCACGGACGCAACAGGTGCCGCGCCCTGGGTCCCGAACGGACCGCAAACCGCCTTCCACTAAACCTACCATCCATTCAAAATCCTAACCATGAATCTACGGGACGTATTCATGGTCGTGAGGCGTGCACAGTTAAATATTTTCCGGTGAAATTCTATGCCGGAGGCTATGCATAGCACCCAAGAACCCTGAGTGATAACATGAAAGCAGAGCAAAATCTATTCCAAGGGTTGCCACGGAATCGGGAAAATGAAATTCCCTGACGTTTCCCTGATTCTCCCGACACATTTTGGCCAAATTCCCTGACAATCATGGCTATGATAGATGACTTAAAAGACGTAATTTGAAATAGTTTTCATGCAAAATCTGTTGTTCGAATTGTCAAACCCATTCTGGAAAGCAAATGAAGGTGACCGAACAATTTTTCCCGGACACTTGGTCATTTTCCCTGACATTTCTAGGTTTTCCCGGCTTTTTAAAATACCCTGACATTTCCCGGTTTTCCCTGACCGCAGCACCCCGTATTCTTCTTACGGGGTGACTTGCACTGTTACGGAGCGGAATTATTCTTTTTGCGGAGTGTCATACGTTTTTATGGTGCTAATTTCACTTCACATTCATATCACTCGGGGTTTTGAGGCGCCATCTAGATTTCGGCACCGAATTTCACTACTCGATTTTTAACAGCGTATTCGAGAAAATTTTCGCGGAGAGTTATGCGTACATTTCCATTGAAACTTTCAGATGTTTTGAATTCGATTGCGAACAAAATCGTCCGAAATTTTGAAAAAAGTATTCACGGTTGGACCGCGTGAAGCAGAGAGGAACCAAGCCAAATCAGCCACTGCATGCCAAATTTAACTGAGCGATATAATTTTTTACATGAAAACCGATTGTGCGGATTTTTGTGTAAATTTCAGTGAATTGTCTACGTGGTACGAGGCAAATTCCTCAAGATTTTCAAAGCAATTCGCACAAACGTTCTCGTGAGAACAGGGCCGGATTTACCTACTTGCCGCCCCCTTCTCATTCGTTTTGAAACATCAATAAAAACCATCAAGTGAACGTGCCAGCGGGGGAGGGGTGCATAAGACGCGTTTACTCGTGTTGGACACATTTTTTGGAAAAGCCCTGTCAACACTACTACCAGAAGTTCACGGAACTTTGCGCGAAATTTAAGTTTCGTAAACCTATCTCTTTGTGAACAAGGCCTTCCATTCATAAGAAATGAACGAAAAAATTATGAAAGAACAAACATAAATGTGGTTTAATGATTTTAACTTCCGCCGCGCCGCGCCGCGCCGCGCAGACCGCACCGTGTTTGGCGCAATGCGTGAAGTATTCATGCATTCTTGCAGGCGCTATCCGTTTCACGCTGACCGCAGTGACCGCACTGTGTTTGATGCAATGCGTGAAGTATTCGTGCAGTCTTGTAGGCGCTAATATGTGTTACATGCCGATCGATCGCCGCGCCGAGGGCTTCTCCTTTTCATCTCAAGTCCTCGTCATCATTTCTCTCCAAGTCGCGCCGTTCCGGCCAAATTGCGTGTTTCGTTTCTCTCTTAACTCGACTAATTAAAGGTGCTGTCACTTGTATCACTGAAAGACGACAAAATTAGAAATTACTATACTCTCAGGAAATGAGAGATTTTGTCGCCTTTTTTCGTTTGTAATTTTTTTTTCTAAATCCGATTTTTTTATACCTACATTTAAAAATTTTGCAAAATTTGCCGCCCCCTAGATTTGCCGCCATGAGCCGCGGCCCATGTGGCCACCCCCTTAATCCGGCCCTGCGTGTGAAAAAGTAAAGTGCCCAGTTGAATTTGGCAAATGCTGATGTGGCTTAGTTCCGTTCTGCTTAACGCTAGAGTCCCTTTATACTGAGAGTCAAGACAACACCCCTCATGGAGTCACAAACGGAAATAAAGATTACAGAAATTGCAACGTATTTCGTAATCTTTGATCGGCTCATTTTTAAATTCCTTTCTCCGTTCCTTCCTTCATTCCGTTTGTTCCTTGTCGAACCCGAAATTCCTCGGTCCATTACAGATTATAATCTTTGCAATTGGTGAAAATGTAATCTTTATTCCCGTTTGTGACACTGTGAAGGCCTAAAATCCGGTTAACCAATCATAAATGGATTCGCATTGTCTTGACTCTCAGTATAAAGGGACTCTACTTAACGCAGTCCAATTTTCCCGGTAAGTAAGGTTTTTTTTTAAATATGGCAACGTCTGAAGGTTCATGCGGCGTTGTGGCGGCGGTGGAGCGGGATCACGCTGCTTTGCACACGTAACAGCGTTGATTTGACGCGGCCCCCGTAACATTGACTCAGTGACACCGTTTCGTTTCTCGAAGGCGAGAGTGGAGTTGGAACGCGACGCAACGTCGACCCGCGCGGCACCGGCACGTCAGCCACGTTGGTACGTCACGACGTCACGTCACCCGTCGAGCAGGACAGGTGTGTACGCCGAGCTGTAAACCCAATCAACGCTCCCCTCGCATGCTGCACGGGCTCCCGGGAATTACAATATTTCCGAGCAGCGTTCCAAGTTAGTCCGATTTTAAAATTCCATGCCTTTTCTCAGGGTTGCCACAGAATTATAAAAATTTAATTCCCTGACATTTCCCCGACATATTTTGGTGAAATTTCCTGACAATTGAACAAATGCCAGATTTTTAAAAAGACTAGGTTAAAAATCGTTTTGGGCAAATTTGTCGTTCGAAACGTCAAACCCAATCGAGGAAGCAAATGAAGGTGATTTGACGATTTTTCCCTAACACTTTCGTCATTTTTCCTGACACTTTCGTCATTTTCCCTGACTATTTTAAAGTACCTTACATTTCCCGGTTTTCCAGTATTCCCTGACTGTGGCAACCCTGTTTTCTACACGAGTCCCGTGCAATCTCCGTAACCGCGTAGGTTCTTGCCCTCTTCAAAGCGGTTTCCTTAAAATTTTGGAGATCCCAAAAGTAGTTTTCTTCAACCTAAGAGAATTCACAAACTTTCGAGCCTGCACTTCGATAGGTAATTTCAAAAGTTCAACCAACAATTTCTCTGTAAAAAAATAAAGTGGTAGTGGAAATTTTGAAACGTCGCATGGCGCTTGTGATACTTTGGCAGGAAGGATGAATCCATGAAACTGCCCTCTTGGCTGCAAATTCGAGAATATTTCTTCCAGAACCACGCCATTTTTTCCCAGTCCTATTAGAATCCTCCGCTTATTTTCCCCCGACTAATCTCGGTTTCCCAGCCTTCCCCGACTTTTGACAAACGCTCCGCCACAAATCATGCACGCCTACAAGCTCCCCATCCGTGAAACACCTCAACATCGAAAAGCGTCTCTTCCTGGGGGGTGATCCATCACTGTCGTCGGTTCGATCGGAATTATTCACGTGGTTTCGTTGCTCGTCGGGAAAATGAAAACGTGAAAAAAGCGAATAGAAGCCGGAGCTTGTGTTCGTGACGGCCGGCGCACAGTAGACCGGGTCGATGGAGGAGATCGGACAAAATGTGGAAACACTAAAAACATTTATCTTCGTAAATACGAGGCGCAAAACTTTGATAGTGATTGCGTTGTTGCAGGTAAAATATCCTACGAAAATAGTCTGAAAAGCCTCTTGGAACCGTCAAAAAGACGTAATTAGAAATAGTTTTTGGGCAAAATTCGTTGATCGAAACTTCAAACCCATTCTATAAAGCAAATAAAGGTGCTTATCGATTTTTTCCTGACATTTTCGAAAATTTCCCTGATATTCCCAAGTTTTCCCTGGGTTGCCACAGAATTTAAAAAAACGAAATTCTCTGACATTTCCCTGACACATTTTGGTGAAATTCCCTGACAATTGAAGAAAGGACATGAGACAGAGATGGTTTTGCCACAGAATTTAAAAAATAAAATTCTCTGACATTTCCCTGACACATTTTGGTGGTATTCTTTGACAATTGAAGAAAGGACAGATGGTTAAGAAGACATAATTGAAAACAGTTTTCAGGCAAAATTTCTTGTTCGAAACCTCAAACCCACTCTCGAAAGCAAATAAAGCGGTGATTTAAAAAAAATTTCCTAGACATTTCACGGTATTCCCTGAATGTGGCAATCCTGTTTCCCTGACTTTTTAAAATTCCTGACATTTCCCGGTATTCCCTGACTGTGGCAACCCTGATAAAAAGACAAAAAATATGCATGAAAATTGGAAGTTTTAACAGAAAAATTCCAAGTCCAACTTCTAATAGAGATTCCACACTGGTAAAAAAAAAAAACACATTGGATCTAGAGTCCAGACTCTTGAAAACATTGACAAGAAAAAGGACTCTTGATTCAATCAGATTTAAGCTTAAATCAAAAGGAAATCCGCTCAAATTAAGAGGCTTGGTTCTTGATTTAAGCTTAAGGTGATTCGACGGACGCCATATTTTGTGTCAGAACGGCATGCGATATATCGCATCAATTGGTTCCAGATTTTCAGCTACTCGTCATTTTTCTCCAATTTTGAGATCGCAATTCTGTTGGCAGGAGACTAAAGCACTCACTTACCAATTTTAACAATGAAATTCAACGTAATGAAGGCGTGGTTTTTTTAGAGAGAAAATATCGCATTCGAGTGCAGTTTCGATATCAGTATCGAATGCGATATTTTCTCTCTAAAAAAAAACCACGCCTTTATTACGTTGAATTTCATTGTTAAAATTGGTAAGTGAGTGCTTTAGTCTCCTGGCAACAGAACTGCGATCTCAAAATGGGAGAAAAATGACGAGTAGCTGAAAAAATGGAACCAATTGATGCGATATCTCGCATGCCGTTCAGACACAAAATATGGCGTCCATCGAATCACCTTAAATCTGATTGAATCAAGAATATTTTTTCTTGTCGATGTTTTCAAGAGTCTGGACTCCAGATCCAATGTGTTTTTTTCCCAGTGCACCGTGCGGTGACGCGATGCGCGCGAGCTGGGATCCACTCAATAGGTTCGTTCGTCACCGCTCACTGCCAGGGCCAGCGCAAGGCCGGGTCGGGCGTGAGAGCCAAGTAGGTCATCGTTGCTACATTGCATTCGACTTTACATTTTCCAATTCGCCTCTCCCGCAGCAGGCCGCAGGGCGTGTAGTCTCCGCCAGGGGAGACACACACACGGTAAACAAAACCATCTGCGAGAGCGATCGACTCTTGCACGGCGAAAAAGTTCGACTGCATACGCAAATTTAAGTATTATCACACTTTAAAATAGGTCAGTCGAACGAGTCACAGAATGAAGATGTTGCATGAGTGAGGAATTTGCGATTTGACTACTGATTCTTACGTAAAAGTTCGCGAGAAACACGATAGTGTCACTGGTTTTCTCTGACATTAACTTCCAAGCTCGAAAAAAGCTCTCAAGTTGAGCCAAAAATGGAGGGAGCATCCCACGCTATCCTGAGGGTCCAACTCTACATCAAAACAAACTCTCCATGCAAAGATAGAGAGCAAATAATTAGCAAGGTTGTCATGTTTTCTGTTTTGGAGTCCCCAAATAAAGTGGCAGCCTTGTCAATTGCTGTCAATGTATTTGCTCCCTATCTTTGCACGGAGACTGGTGAGTTTGTCTTGATGTAAACGTGGACTCTCAGGATAGCGTGGGATATCCCTCCATTTTGGGATCAACTTGAGAGCTTTTTTTGAGCTTGGGAGTTAATTTCAGAGAAAACCAGTGGCACCATCGTGTTTCTCGCCAACTTTTACATGGAAATCAGTAGTCAATAATCGCAAATTCCTCACACATGCAACATCTTCATTGTGTACCGTTTATGCCCGTAGATCAGCAAAATATTGGGGAGAAAGGTGTCTTTTCGAATGTCATATTACTGCGTAGAATCTTTACGAGGAAAAGAAGTAAAAAAAAAAGTCGCCCTTTAATGTCAAAAGTTGGACAAATAAGGCGAAACAAGTGGGGAGCCGCCGGGGAACTCTTAAAAACTTTGAAACTCCCTTTTAAACTTCTTAGTTCAAAAACAACGTTAGTGGCATCAGTTTTCCTACGGTTATAATTATGTGTTATAACGGATGAGCCAGGTATTATGGTTCCTAATTGCAAAATTTGGTCCCATTGATTGAGCCATTCATACAAGAGCATAGTGGAGGGTTCTGCGAGCATTCTGGGACGAAATGCGCCCAAAAAACTGGAGTTGAACGACTTGAAATGAAATTCAATAGGCGTAATTTCGTAACATTTTTAAGCTCCTGGTCAGCCATGTTCAGGATACAAAATTGTCGATTTATGACGTCTTTGCACCCTTTACTGTCACAAAAATTAGCTTAACACTTGCAACTTGTTCTTTATAGCACGTAGAAAGTTGTTCGTTAAAAACTCAAACTTGGATTACTCAACCCTATTGACGAGGATAGCTCTACTGAAAATTTTGCGTCGAGGGACTACACTGGAAAAAAAAACACATTGGTTCTAGAGTCCAGACTCTTGAAAACATTGACAAGAAAAAGGACTCTCGATTCAATCAGATTTGAGCTTAAATCAAAAGGAAATCCGTTCAAATTAAGAGGCTTGGTTCTTGATTTAAGCTTAAATCTGATTGAATCAAGAGAATTTTTTCTTGTCGATGTTTTTAAGAGTCTGGACTCTAGATCCAGTGTGTTTTTTTTTTCCAGTGTAAGGTTCCTATTGCCACACAGGGTCATTTAGTGCACACGGCTCTCTCATTCTTGAGCACGGCAGATGATCGCTTCGCTGATTGGTAAATGCAAGTTGTGATGCAGGATGCACTACTACGAGCGGAGGAGGAGACCATATACACCAATTTTCCGAAGGTCACGCTATGTTAAAGTTGCACGGCAAAACTTGGCGTTTGAACAGTTCACATTATGCATGCCTAATCCGTAAGCCGTAGGCATCGAAACACAATTCTGTCACTCTTGAAACTGGTCCCATTTAGTTTAGAATTTTTTTTCATATTAACTCATTAATAAAACGTTCATCTTATACTCGCAAGACAACCAACTCATAGGTAAAGATATTTTTTTCATGAAGACTTACTTATGGACTAGATTTTGCAAGATGAACTACGATTTCTGCCCCATTTTAGAAACAACTCATGTGTCATCAATTTTTCTACGCAGATAAGTGCTTTTTGAGCTAGAAATATTAGTTCCTTTTTTGCAAAATGCAGTCCATATTCAATGTATTTTAACTATCATTGCATCCGAACAATCCCAACTCAACATTATTCCGTGATACAAAACGCCGAGAACCAATAAAGAAGTTCTATCCATTAAATTAACCAAAATGCTCGGCGGTTACTAGTAAATAAACATAGACAACTTACCAAATTACTTGAATTTGGAGGTCACGAATTGTAATAAGGTCAAGTGCTTACCTGCAAACAGAAAGAAAATAGGATACATGATTAACATGCTAAATATTTTGAAAAAACGAGAAAATTCAAAGTTTCATGGCATTTCCGGACTTTTCTTTGATTTCCTACGGTTAAGAAAAATTCACCCGTCTTAGGAGCACAGTAATGATAACATATTCTCAAAATTTACACGTTACATTTTTACATTTTCATTTTCATGAAGTATTTAATCATGTGACATAAGCTGATAGTTGAACTAGGCATTTTGTCAACAGCCTATAATATACGAGATCCCTAGGCAGGAGCACAGGGAATAGGTACACACTCGATTTTATAGTTTTGATTTCGAGCAGGATTCTAAAGCAGCATAATTGAGTGAAAATGAGTCGTTCGCAAGTCAACCGAAGACGCGGAGATCAGCGGGTGGGACGAGAAACGACAAGAAGATGAGGAAAACCTCGCAATCGAAAGTTTCCTTAGGTCAGGTAGCCTGCTGTGAAAATACTTTCCTTAATAAACAGCAAACTAGGTCAGGATGTTATTGAGAGAGCTCTCGAAAAAATTAAACCACCGTAGGCCTGAGTTTCAAAATTGATAACCCTAGTGATAGACGAATAAAACAAATGGAAAATGAAGCGATTTTATTGGTGGTAGCGGGTGGTGCAATGACCAAAAGAGGTAAGGAATAGACTAACGGCAACCCGCGGGAGACCCTAAAATGGGTCAGTTGAGCTGGTGACAGAATCGTGTTTTGATGCTTGATTCTTGCAGATTAGCTAAAAATAAGATCTGTCCTAACAGCAACTTTCTACGTTTAATATATTAACCGAGATATCGTTCTTTGAAAAGTCGAGTTCATCCACCGCGGTAGTGCATGGTATGTACTACCGCGGTGGATGACGTCATTAATCGAGTTTCTCAGGGCGCGACATCTTGGTTAATACTGAACGTAGAAAGTTGCTGTTCGGACAGATCTTCTTATTTTTAGCTAATCTACAAGAATCAAGCATCAAAACACGATTCTGTCACCAGCTCAACTGACCCTTTAATCCATCACTTTCCCTCTTGGTCTATAAAAACGGCCCGTCTCAACTGCTCGAGGGTGCTTTTGAGGTAAAAATCGGAATGATAGATGGACATTTCAACTTCATAGTCTGAAAACAGTTATCAAAAACAGCTCGACAGAGTGAGCTAAAACTGTGCGTACCAATTCACGGTAAGATAACACAGCTCTGTGATAGATATTGGACGATGACTTCTTCGTTGGATATTTTGAGCTTGCCTATATTTAAGGTCGTTCAAAATACATTTTTGGAACATAGACGTTGATGTCCCTATTGTCCCTGGACTAAATGGCTCCGATCATTGCTACAAATTTACGAATCATCATTTCAGAAGCATTTGTTAAATATCTTGAAGATTTACGTTGGTTGAAGAATAATTCGAGTGAGATTTTTGACCATCGAAACCCCATTGAAGCATCAAAGCTAGCTTGCAGAGGGGACTCACGAGCAATTGGTTATTTTTTGCAGTTAACATTGGTTTTTTTTCATTGATTTCAGGTCCGCGCGATTTTGAAAAAATGTAAAGAAAAGAGGGATTGCAAGCAGAGAATTATTACAGAACATTATAATGAATGTTCTCGGTTCACCATCAGTGGATGACCTCGAATATAAACGGCTGTTCAAACAAATGGATGACACTATTGTACATTCATCATCAAAACAAATACTACAAGCAGCGCAAAAAATCGGTGCCATGAGTGATGCAAAACAGGTCAATGGTCAAAGAAGGAGAAAAGGGGGTAAAACAAACATGCCCTCGACAAAATGTCGTTGACCAACGGAGGGAGAGAAGGAGAGGAATGATTTTCAGAATTTTCGTTAAGTACATTGTCCTCAGCACGAAATTTTGGGGAAAACCAGCAGTCAAAATATATGCTAATACTTAGGCCGTTTCCAGGCATCGTAATTAAAAGGAGAGAGTGGAGACGAAAATTCAAATGATCATCGCATGAATCACCAGAGGTCGACAACTCGTTCGAAATGTTTTTCTTTCATTCTCTAAAAACAAACCTTGAACTTTTTGAGCCATCGACTACAGGCGGAAATCTCGGAATCCGCGAAACGCACTGGCCTCCAGGAATCTCCAAATACACGCAGAACCTTATCGATAAAACAGAAGCTAGCATCCTAAAATTCGTAGTTTCCCTCTCGAAAGAACGTACAGTGAACTACATTCGATATTTTCGAATTTAACCGTGCAAATTGCATTTTTACCAAGAGAATCTTGGGCATTTATGAGTAAAAATTTCAGATTTATCTTCTTATCTCATGCTAAAGTCCGGCAAATATAGGACAAAAATTGTACAGGTACTTTCTTGTAAAAAAATTGAACTCAAGGTTGTAACAAAATTTAGAAAATTAAATTCCCTGACATTTCCCTGACACATTTGAATAAAATTCCCTGACACTTGAAGATATGCCGCGCGGCCAAAAATACATAATTAAAAATAGTTTCCAGGCAAAATTTGTTGTTCCAAACGTCAAATCCTTTCTAGAAAGCTGAAAAAGGAGAATTGACACAATTTTCCCCTGGAACTTTCGTCATTTTCCCTAACTTTTTAAAATTCCCTGACATTTCCCAGTATTCTCTGACTGTAGCAACCCTGTAAATTGTTTGAGTCAATTTTGAAACCTTGAAATGGCGTTACGTTCCTTCGTCTGAAAAACGACGAATTGTCTGGTGGTCCATTTTCAGCTCAAAATGAAGTTTCTGAACTTCAACCCCACTCGCTTTTAAATCTCGCCACGTTCTTTCGACACGTTCGTCCCGCTTCCTAAACGCGTTAGCGGTGACGTTTATGTCGAGGAGCTTCTAACGTAAGATTGGATTCACTGGAAAAAAAAACACTGGATCTAGAGTCCAGACTCTTGAAAACATTGACAAGAAAAAATACTCTCGATTCAATCAGATTTTTGCTTAAATCAAAAGGAAATCCGATCAAATTAAGAGGCTTGGTTCTTGATTTAAGCAAAAATTCGATTGAATCAAGAGTACTTTTTCTTGTCGATGTTTTTAAGAGTCTGAACTCAAGATCCCATTAGAGTCCCTTTATACTGAGAGTCAAGACAACACCCCTCATGGAGTCACAAACGGGAATAAAGATTACAGAAATTGAACGTTTTTCGTAATCTTTGATCGGCCCATTCTCGAATTCCTTTTTTCGTTCCTTCCCTCATTCCGTTTGTTCCTTGCCGAACCCGTAATTCCCCGGTCCATTCCAGATTATAATCTTTGCAATCGGTGAAACTGTAATCTTTATTCCCGTTTGTGACACTGTGAAGGCCTAAAATACGGGAACCAATCAGAAATGGATTCACATTGTCTTGACTCTCAGTATAAAGGGACTCTAGATCCCATGTGTTTTTTTTTTTCCAGTGTTCGAATATCCTTCCTCCGACGCAAACACGTATTTTTTTTCCACATGAGCCCTGGAGAGCATGGAGTTATATGGACAACAGGGGTCACGTAGAAATCGAGATACGTTAGAGGGAGAGGGACCCGCGAGGAGATGGGCGAGGAGAGGACGGGGCGATTCGCACCTATGATTCCGGTGGGTGCGTCGGCGCCCTTGGTTCCGAATAAAAATTGAAGGTTGACGTCGTCGTCGCAACCGACGCTAACTGCGCAGTTTCCGGCGCTTTCCACGGCGCGTCGGGGGATCTAGGTGGCATTAATTAGAATATCACTGATGATGACATGTTATATATGTTTCTAGGGGTTCTTTGGGTCGCTAATTACGAATTTGAAGTCAATTTGACTGTATCATTTAGCATAAGGTGGTAAATTTGCATTTAGCTTGAAAATTCATACTTAATACTACATTAATAATATTTTAACATGGCTGAATTCCTGGACTGATATATTTTTCAACCTTTTTTGATTTATCATCAAAAACTATCGATGAATTTACGAGGATTTGTCCTCTAATTACTAATTTTTTTATGGGGGGGGGGGGTGGGCAATGTTGTATAATTTTGTGAACCAGGAATTGGTATTATCTGGTAAAATATACCTCCTAAATGTTGTGGTTTCCCTGAGGAAAATAAATTCCAGTACCAAAGAAAACTGCTTATCCCACTATTCGAGTTGTTCATACAGTGTTGACAAATCAGCGTAAGAAGAACTTTATTTGAACCTCAATGCTCGCTGATTTCTTGATTCGCCGCGCTTTAAAACCAACAGAAATTTTGAAGCTTTGTAATTTAATGGTACAATTATGCTATCAGAATTATTATGTTATCAGAATAACTATGAATTAAGATTCGATCTTCGTCTATAATTCAAAAAATACATTTAAATTCATTATACGCGGCAATTTAAACATACGTAACATAAATATTTTACTTGAACAAGAAGTATATTCACTCAATGAAGGAAAGCAGAAACCAAAATTAATAACAAAGTATTTTGAAAGAAAAATGATTACTGTCTGTAAGAGCAGGAAAATATTCATCGGTATAATATTTTATTGCGCATCAAAAAGAGTGAGGTGTCACACTTGCTTTTTTTTCTTTTTTAAACAAAGTTGTGAGCTTGCGATGATTTCAGAGCCTTACAAACCTGAGAGAATAAAAACACGAAGAAATCATGAACCAAGAAAGAAATAAGCATTCGTTGTTAAGTTAGAGGACATTTACTCATACAATCACGGAATAATGCGCGAGGAGTGCAGTAAGCTCCTTTTCTGTGGAACAGTGCTATGTCTATGGGCCTCTCTAAAGGTACAGACAATGTGAAAAACAATTATCTAAACGATTGAGAGGATTTAAGAACCCACGTGTTCTGTATTTTGAGCCATAATTGTAAAATTTCTAGTCAAAAAACGGGAACTGTCTTTAGTCTATGGGCTTCTCTACAGGTATAGACAAGGTGAAAAATAATCATCCCAATGATTGTGAGGATTTGAGAACTCACGTGATGTGCAAAAAATGCAGTCCTCAAAGATCTGGAGTCTGCAGTAGTGCAGTAAGCTCCTCAGTGTGTCAATTTTCTTCATTTCTCGAAGGCCGGTTTTGGAAATTCAAAGTGCCCTAACCTCCAGGGACGCAAGTATGCGCAGAATTTTTTTGCTCCGAAATCAAGTGTAGGGTCAGCACTAACTACTACAGTCGGTCTGCACGTGTGCGAACCTACGCAGGGCCTTTATTTTGAGTCATAATTGTAAAATTTCCAGTCAAAAAACCGGAGCTGTGGTAAGTCTATGGGCTTCTCTAGAGGTATAGACAAAGTAAAAAATAATCATCTTAACGATTATGAAGACTTGAGAACCCACATGACCTGTAAAAAATGCAGTATTCATATTCCCAAGGATCTGAGGTCTGCAGTAAGCTCCTTAGTGTGTCAATTCTTTATTTCTTGAAAGCCGGTTTTGGAAATTCAAAGTGCCCTAACCCCCAGGGACGCAAGTATGCGCAGAATTTTATTGCACTAAAATCAAGTTTAGGGTTAGTACTAACTACTACAGTAGGTCTGTATGCGTGCGAACCTACGCAGGGCCTTTATTTTGAGTCATAATTGTAAAATTTCCAGTCAAAAAACCGGAGCTGTGGTAAGTCTATGGGCTTCTCTAGAGGTATAGACAAAGTAAAAAATAATCATCTTAACGATTATGAAGACTTGAGAACCCACATGACCTGTAAAAAATGCAGTATTCATATTCCCAAGGATCTGAGGTCTGCAGTAAGCTCCTTAGTGTGTCAATTCTTTATTTCTTGAAAGCCGGTTTTGGAAATTCAAAGTGCCCTAACCCCCAGGGACGCAAGTATGCGCAGAATTTTATTGCACTAAAATCAAGTTTAGGGTTAGTACTAACTACTACAGTAGGTCTGTATGCGTGCGAACCGGCGCAAGACATTCATCTAGAGCCATTTTTGTAAAAATTTGCTTGGAATTAGTAGAAAATAACGCTTTGTCTAACGGCTTGTCTAGATGTATAGACACGTTTTTGAAAGATAGTAAGAACGTATAAACCTTTAACATGCCTTATATTTTTGATACACCATAACAGAACACTTCACATTTGCATCTATTTCTGTGTGATGAACTTCAAATCATAGGACCTGACAGTAAACACTGAAAACTGGTGCGAGTCCGCCCAAAAGTACCTCGCGGCCTCACCTTTAGGTGCTTATCATTTCCTTATTAGTGATCCAATCTTCATGATATTTGGCCAAGTTACTCTCGAGAGTATGCACTATCAATCTGTGGTGTCAAATTTTAATTTTTCCAAAATTCATTTTTTCGAATTAATGCCACCTAGATCGGGTCGCGTCGCGACGCCTCCCGTTCCCGTCCCACAGGACTCCTGACGCCGCGACGCGGCAACGAGGATTCAACGACGGATGCTCGGACCAATATTACCGCGCAGGATGGCAAAATTTCATGGAAAATAAAATCTTGAAATTTCGCGTGAAATACCTACTTCAAGAAATTTCAGAAATTCACGGAAGACATTGAAAAATAATGGTTCCTTCTCATGTTTCGCAAAAAGTGAAAATTGAGACATCCTTCCATGAAAAATACAACCTTGAAATTTCACGTGAAATATTTCAAGAAATTTCAGAAATTCACGAAAGACATTGAAAAATAACGGTTCCTTTTAATGTTTCGCAAAAAGTGAAAATCGCGACATCCTTCTATTTTTGTGTATTTGAGTGCGGGTTGCATACTCGAGCCCCTGAAAAATATGAAATATTTTAGAGCCTCGTGAAATTTCATGAAGTATTTCACTGAGATTTCCAATCTTTCATTTCTTTCTTGGGTTTCATGCCACCCTGTTACTGCGCTAAGGGGGAACGCCGAATGAGCCCTCACGTCGCCATTTTTCCTTCAATAAAAAACCAATTTACGAGGAAAATTGTGAATATTTTTCGCCAAATTTTCAGAAAATTGTACTCGTAATTGTATCTTAAATACCTGAACATTTCAAGGTAAAATATGCTTAACTTCGCGTAAAAATACATGTTTAGTATCAGAAAATTTGACAACTCTCGAGTGTTCATACGTCGTTCTTCCTCAGCACGTCAGAATATTACCGCGCTTAGGAAAAACGCCGTGCGGGCATTCCAATGTTGCCATTTTCCCTCAGAAAATGATGATTTTTCAAGAGAGATACACAGATTTGTCATCGACATTTCCAGACACTATTGGTATAGTTACGAGAACAATTTTCTAAAAAATTGGAAATTAATAGCAGATTTCCCCAACAGTTCGTGAGATTTTTCCAAGGAAATTTGATAACGTCCACGGAGAAAAAATATTCCTATGCCGCCATGCTACGGAAAAACGCCGTATCGACATTCGAGAGTTGCCGAATTTCTTGCCGAAAAATCTTCATTTTTGAGGAGGGCAATGGATGTTTTCTTTTGAAATTTTCAGATGATTTACAATAAGTTCTGGTCGCGAATAAAATTCTCTGAAAATTCAAAGAAAAATGTTCACAGAATTCCCTGAAAATTCACATTTTATCAAAGGAAATTTGGCAATGTCTGAGGGCTTAAAACGGATCGGAACCGGATAGAGGAACAACCAGACCGCTCGGTCCAGTCGCCGAAGTTAGGGTCACACATCTGAAGTACTTAGGTACTTTGGTTGAAACTTTTCACGAGCCAATCGAAGGACCAACAGTACTTTGGGTGTGTGGCTCGAACTTCGGTGGCTGGATCTGTGGTTAGCTTTAAAAATTCATACGGCCAGTTTTTTCCTCCGTGTCTGAGAGTAAATCGAAGAGCTCACGTTGACAGGGAACCCTTGACCTTTCCAGGTCCCTCACAAAAATGCCGAGCACTTCTGAGTTTTTTTAGAACCTGACATTTTAAGTTTTCAATTTTCTCCCGTCAAACCCGAACGGTCGCGACATAGCTTGAAGGATCGGAAAAAATTACCGTGCAGAAAAACGAAAGGTCGGAATAAATAACTGCGGTACAGAAAAAGGAGACAGCGAAAAAAATTAATGCAAAAACGTCCAACTTTTTCATAAAATTTCCAGTCATTTTCCTGTTTTCCTAGCTTTTTTTGGTGAAATTTTTTCTCCCGACTTTCCCGGGTTTTCAACCCTGAGATAGCTAAGTACACCCAAACGTGAAAAATGAGTGATTTCTATCGGTAATTTTAAGAAAAATGGACTGTTTTCTGTTGCCGATTGAGAATTGAAAGAAATAAATAACAAATAAAAACCCGTTCCTACATTATTCGTATGCGTAATTATTTGCTCATGATTCTCAGATCCGCGTTTAGAGGGAGGTGAAAAGTCTAAAAATAAGCCAGCCGATTCCATAAAGTTTCATATAATTGCACATGATTTACCTCTTTTTCGGAGGTTTTTGAGTCAAGTTATTCCCTCAACTATTCTCTTGCTTCTTCCACCATTGCACACGCCCTGAAACCCTCCCTCCGGTTTTCCCATAAAAAGAGACTCTTTGCGTTTGGGTTGCTCTGCTTGCCCTGAATATCGTGTCGATGGCCAAAAAATGAAACCACGTATCTCCGTTTGCGACGTTGCAGATTTCCTGTCATACTTCATTTTTTCAATAAAAAACGAGTCAACATAATTTCTTGGGAGCTACATACGTAAAGGCCGCTTTCATAGCGCTCTTAATTTGGCTCTCTGCGACACACAGCCGCCAAAGACCCCTATCCTCCCAAAGCCTTTCATGGAGGTGGCACCTCCTCATTTCCTCTACAGCCTCTTGTCGCCACCTTTCAATGGGCTACCCTTCGTCTCCTCCCAGGAGGGACCCAATTAAGCATAGGAACTTCTTTGATAATTCCTCCCTGTTAGTAGAATATTCTATATAGATTTTAAACTATAAAGTTGGCGTGGTTCTCTTCGAAATAGAATAAAAGCGGAAAATTTGCAACGCTGCAATGGGGCTGCGTGGTTTTGCACTGAGGCATTCCTTGTGGTGTCCTTCCCAGAAAAGTAATCGGCGTCCCGAAAGCTAGGGAAAATTTTAAAAAAGCTCCAAATAGGAATTTGTTTACACGAGCGTTTAAAGATTATCAACCCCTAAACGTGGCCATATTCGTAAATTATGCATGCTGCGCTGTCTCTCTCTCTGACCAGGGTGTCTACTATAACAGGCTGGCTAAAAATCAGTGCTTTATTCAGAGTGCTTTTTCAGTACATTCCAAAGAAATTCTGTACCTCCTCAACAGAAAAATTCAGTACTTTTTCAGTGCCTTCATTTGACGAAATTCGAAAAATTTAAAAAAATTTAATTTCTCGCTCAAATCGCGACAAAAATGACAAAAATTCCGGACCTTCTTGCGGAATTGCTGCACTTTTTCAGTGCTTCCACCCCGCCCTTAAAAAAATCAGTACTATTTCCGGACTTTCCAGAAATTCCGGACTTGCAGACACCCTGGACTCTCATCACACAAAAATCCTCATGCACGCCTTTTAGCAGCCTAACGCCCCTGCTGTTTGGATACTTCAAGATAGAAAAATGATGAATCCGCAGTTAAGGAATAGAACGAGTCGTCAATTGATCGGAAAACACGAAATTACTCAATTCAACGGTCTGATAAAAACGAAAGTGGATTAGTACCTAGATTGCCTCGGCTCCAGTGGTGCGCAGCGTTCTGGATGATCGCCGCTACGGACATCATGGGTTTATCCTTTTTCAACATTGTCACCGGGAAACTTTCGACCACAAAACTTTAAAATTTTACGCTCGGATTTGAGGAGCTGACGAACACTTGAGTAACAACGAGCATAGTCGAACACAGCGTATTTTTGGTCGGAAACAAAACTTTTAAAAACTTAAGTTTTCTCGACGGTGCGATTAAAAACACAAGACAAGGCTGAAGCTTGGTTTTTCTTCCAAGTCGGAGGAAACAAATTTGAGAGAACTGGAGACCGCCGAGGGTTCCGGTTGAAAAAGGGTTGAAACACTGGCAACCGAAAAAGGGTCGAAAGTTTTGAACTAACAACCGGGATAGAAGGTTGGATAATTTTTTCTCCTTCGCGTTGTACACAACTTGAAATCTATATTCAATCACAAACAAACGACAGAATTACACCTTGACGGCTGTAGTGTGGTTTCTGCGAAAAGGTTGAAAAATCGACACTGAACGCTCGAAAATACGGCACTCAAATTTTTCCAATCGAAAAAGGTTTGGGAAGCAAAGGCTGGCAGTCGCAAGTCGGGAGAAAATTCGCAACAATCAACGCCAAAAAAGGTTGACAGTATTCTCTCCTCTACGGTATGCACTTGATCAGAATTTATATATTTTCACACTAAAGACAAGACTTGAGCTTGACTCTTTCTCGCAGTTACAGCGAAATACTTCGAAACTTTCAAAATTCCACTAAAAATCTCCCGGTCGAAAAAGAGGTTGATTACGCCTCCTTCTTCAAATTTTTTCACCTTGAAAACACAGCCAAGAGAGACCACTTTCGCACGGTTGCAGCGCGAAGAAAACACCCGTGAGGATTCCAAAATCCGCACCCAAAATTTCACACCCGAGATGAGGTTCAAAACAAACCCTCCAATCTCAAGAGACGATCCAAAAATCCAAAAAAACACCAACCGGAAAACTGCTCGACTCCGAAAAAGGGGTAATCACACCTGGACGCACCGCCAAAACACGTCTCGCTTCCGGACGCGAACTTTTGCGAGCACTTTCACTGGCGCGAAATACCGCGAATCGCTACGCCGACCTCAACCCACGCTCCACAACACGGTAGTGCCGCGAACTTAGCTCGACGCAAAGGCGACGGGGGGTGGCGGGGGGAGGGGTGTCGTTCGGGGGGGTGCTGCGCAGAGGCTACGATCCCGCGGAGTGACCCAGTGATCTTGGCCCGGCCGCTCGCGGTGACACAATTCCGCTCCGCGCTGGGAACAGACTGCTCGAGCCGCGCTCGCTTCAGCTCAAAGGTTTCGCACCGCGCGCGGTTGACCTTGAGCACCGCGGGGGCGCGCGGGGGGGAATCGCGCACGCGCTCCCCCACCACGGCCCCCCGATTCATCGACGCGACTGCAAGCTCCGCCGTAATTGCCCCCCCCCCCCCCGCCGGGCGTGCAAAAAACTGCACGGAGGGAGCCTCGCTGGCCGGGGTCCCCCTCTTGGGTTGCAGTCCGGGGCCGTCTCGAGCGGTCCGGCAGGATGCAGCGCAGCGGTGCGAGCGCGGTTTGAAAACGAGAGCGGAGGGGAGGGTGGAGGGCGCGGGGCGGCCGTGCGGAGTCCGGCGAGGGGAGGATTCAAGATCACTGGGTCGCTCCGGTGGGGAGTTTTCGGCCGCCCCGCTGGAATGCACTAGAGTCCCTTTATACTGAGAGTCAAGACAATGTGAATCCATTTCTGCTTGGTTCCCGTATTTTAGGCCTTCACAGTGTCACAAACGGGAATAAAGATTACATTTTCACCGATTGCAAAGATTATAATCTGGAATGGACCGGGGAATTACGGGTTCGGCAAGGAACAAACGGAATGAGAGAAGGAACGGAGAAAGGAATTTGAGAATGGGTCGATCAAAGATTACGAAAAACTTTCAAATTGTGTAATCTTTATTCCCGTTTGTGACTCCACGTGGGGGTGTTGTCTTGACTCTCAGTATAAAGGGACTCTAGGTCGCTCCGGTGGGGAGTTTTCGGCCGCCCCGCTGGAATGCACGACGCTCTGATGGGAGGCTTCACGGCGGGCTGCGGTCTGATTATTAAAACTGATAGACAAAGCTACAGACAAAGAAGAAAAAGGGAAAATGGAGCGAATACATTGGTTAAGACATCGGGCTGATTGTTGAAATTGATGGACAAAGCGATAGGCATAGAAGACAAAAAGGTTATAAGAGATCCTATTGGTGGAATCGGGTGGTTGCAATAGACAAAGGGCTTAGATAATAGACTGGCCAACGGAAACCCACGAGAGACCCGATAGTTAGTCCTTCATTTACCCCCTTAGTCTATAAGAACCACCCATTTCAACCAGTAACATCGTACCATTCTCTTCATGTCTTCTTTGTCTATCGCTTTGTCTGTCAATTTCAAAAATCAACCTGCAGGTGACCGTTAAAGACTAGGAGGAAAAACGATATAGCCTGACTGGACCGCGTTGAGCTGAAAGGAACCAAGCTACATCAGCTATTACAAAATTTAACTGGGCAGATACATTTTTCACATGAAAACGGTTGTGCAGATTTATGTGCAAATTTCAGTGAATTTTTTGCATTGCGCGAAGCAAATTCCTTAAAATTTTCAAAGGAATCCGCACGAACGCTCTGTTGTAAAAAATTAAATTGCCCACTTTTAGGTAATACCTAGCTGATGTGGCTTGGTTCCTTTCTACTTGACGCGGTCCAACTCAAAAGGTCTTTCGTGGGTTGCCGTTGGTTAGTCTAGGTTCCATGCTACTAACACCGGGCATTACTTCAGTAACTTTTGAACAAATTGAGATAGAGAATGGAAATTGTGCGAGTGATTCTAGGTTAAAGAAACTACTTTTTAGACCACCCAAAATTTTAAAGAACCAATCGTCCTGAAAAGAGCACTGGAAAAAAAACACACATATGATCTAGAGTCTAGACTCTTGAAAACATTGGCAAGAAAAAGGACTCTTGATTCAATCAGATTTAAGCTTAAATCAAAAGGAAATCCGCTCAAATTAAGAGGCTTGGTTCTTGATTTAAGCTTAAATCTGATTGAATCAAGAGTATTTTTTCTTGCCGATGTTTTTAAGAGTCTGGACTCTAGATCCAATGTGTTTTTTTTTTCCCCCAAGGAGGCAAGAATCTTAGGGGTGACGAGGGTAGTGCAAGACTTATGGATCACCTTGTACACGAAAAAAAGGAAAAAAATTAAGAAAAAGACACCCGAGACTGAGACAGCTGTGGTTCAATGGCATATCGACCCGAAGTTGATGAGATGACGCGGTGTTTTCATGGGCGACATCTCGAGTGTCAAAACACGAACCGAGCGATCTCGTCAATAAACTCGAGGCGACGAAGCTAGGATCTTGCACAATCGCCGCCAGACTCCCATTAACATTCGGATCATCGGATGCCGCTGGCCAATGATCTCGGAAAATCCAAAATAAACTCTTTCCTTCGTTTGACCCGAGTCGCCGACCTGACGCCACGTCCAAATGACCCAACGTCGCGTCGCGTCGCATCGCGTCGAGGACAGAGGCTTGATGTTCACAGAAAAAATTAAATTGCTGATTTAACAATTTTGTAGTTTAAAAAAGTGACTGCTATCTTTAACTGTAGATTTAAAAAAATGATATTTTAACGACAACAAATTGCTACTTTAACCACAGCTTACTACTACTGGAATGTACATTTGAAACATTGCAGTCACTTTTTCTAACAATTGAGTTGTTCAATCAGTAATCCATTTTTTCCCGTGATGGACGAGGTGCCTTAGAGTTTGCGAACGGAGGTCATGGAATCGATCGACATGAACCGATCAAAAAGATTCGGTAGATAACTGTGGATCGATCGAAAAATCGCGAATGATCGAACCGTGATCGATCGACAAATCTGTGAATTGATCGAAAAATCCGTGAATCGATCAACAAATCTGTGAATTGATCGACAAATCTGCGAATCGATCGACGAACCCGTCAATCGATCGACAAATCAGTGAATCGATAGAATTTATTTGATCGAATCGGTGTCGATTCAATTACGGCGGACGTACTTTGCATGTTGACGGCGCATGATACCACTATTTCGACACGAAGGAGCGCGTAGTGCCTAGTCTGAAAATTGAAGGAAAATCAATTTGCAAATCCTTCCGCTCCAGGCGATTGATACCACTATTTCGACACGAAGGAGCGCGTATTGCCTATTCTCTTAATTTAAGGAAAACATGCGTGCCAATCCACTCACGATACTTCCTGCGCACTTCAGTCAATATGGCCGGCGAATTTTGGAAAAGGGAGAAGTGGCTGAGTTTCGGCGTAGAAGTTTTTAAAAAATGCGGTGGAAGACCTTGCAACGAGGACAGGATTATCGGAATTAATTTCAGATTCGGATCGAATTCATTTCGGCCGGATTTGCGTCCGAATCCGAGCTCAGCCACTAGAAGACCAAATCTTTTGAAAATGTGTAAATGATTTGAGGACACGATTATTTTCATTCGGGAGCTACGAGAAAAACGAGTCGTCAAAAAAGGAAGTGATAAAGCCATTATTCTAAAAATAGATAGTCTTTCATTCTGAGTCGCACGACAGCTTGATGGAGCTTGCGTGTCTTCGCTCACTAAACTTTCGTCTTTTATTGATATAAGAATAACAATTATACGCGGGCTGATTATTGAAACTGATATGCAAAGCTATAGATAAAGAGGACAAGGGGAAAATAGAGGGATCCTATTGGTGGAAGCGGGTGGTTCCTACGGACTAAAGAGGTGGTGATAGACTAAAAAAAATGGAATTATTACTCGTGCTTTCAACTTTGTTGGTACACGGAAAAAATTAAATTGCTGATTTAACAATTCAATTGCTAAAAAAAAGTGACTGCAATATTTCAATGTAGATTTTACGACAAAAAAATGCTACTTTAACCACTATTGTAAGCTACTTTAACCACGGGGGTGGTTAAAGTAGCCTTTTTTCGTTGTAAAATCTACATTGAAACGTTGCAGTCAATTTTTATAGCAATTGAATTGTTGAATTAGCAATTTAATTTTATCCGTGTAAATAAAAAAAAAACACACGGATATTGGCAGTTGAGTATTACACAGAACTATCGATACGAGGGTTGGATTGGTATTTGATAACGCTTCGTTCCCTCCGGAGATATGCCGAATATCCAGGGCAGTGGGTTGGAGGATGAAATGGAATTTTAGAAAAACTTCGAGCTTTCCACCCCTCCCCCCTCCCACCGATCCCTCTGTTACGCGCGAGGCAGAGAGATAGAATAATGCGTCACGCTCTCCCAACTTGAAAAAGAGAGAAGAGAATCGGTTGGATTTTCGAGCGGAAATCGCGGTTTGTCCTTTCCAAAACAAGGGGTCGCTAATAAAGCACTTTCGACAAGCAAGCTGATTGTTAAGATTTATAGATAAACCAATAGACAAAGAAGATAAAAGGTATATGAAGGGATCCTGTTGGCGGATGCGGGTGGTTGCAATGGACAAAGGACATAGGTAATAGACTAACTAACGGCAACTTACTATAGAGACCCTATACTTAGTCCATCATGTTCTCCATTAGTCGAAGGAATCACTCATTTCAAGCGATATGATCGCTCCATATTCCCTATGTCTTTTTTATCTACAGCTTTGTCTATCAATTTCAACTTAAGGGAATTAGATAGACATACAAGAAGTTATTTCCTACGGATTTTTGGCTACTGCGTTGAACAGAGTTCCCTCGATTTTTCGAGAAAATTCCGATTTTTCCGGGGAAAACGAAACTGACTCAGCGAAGCGAAGGTCATTATTGGAATTAACGCAAAATCAACCGAGAATCAGTTAACGAATTATAGGAAAATCTACATTGATACAAATTTAAAAAAATAGTAAAAAAAAACAGTCGAGCATAATGCATTAAACCCACAATCCTCATTTTCTCGTACATCTCGCTCAAATTCGCGGATCATTCACCTGAACTCTGACCTTCACGATATAAAATTAGACGTCAAGACTGATGCATGTCTCTATTTTTCTCCATCCGGCACAAGAGTATTTAATTTTCGGTCGTGAGAATTTTTCATTCGACGAAAACGCTCCGGCGTTCCGGTGTGACATGACGAACAGTGGCCATCGCCTTTGTCCGCGAGGGTGACGCACAGTGGTACAGTTGATCGAGTCAATTCGAGAGGTTGGACATGAAATTTATGACTGAAACTGCAAATTTTTATGTATACTTCGTCACATTTTAAACTTAAAGGGTGCTTCTTGAAGAGAATTTCACGGGGAAACCAATGGAGCCTTTTTAGAACTTCAAAGTCTTGTATAAACGGAGTTATAAGCGTTTAAAGTTTTCAAATTTTGTCCGACTTCTCCTATTGACTCGATCCGTTGTGTGACGGTGGCGCGGATGTCATCGACCACCCTGAAAATAGGCGCTTTCCCTCCAATTTTCCGCCCAAGGGCCTCCCGATCCGCGAAAAAATCGCTCCGCCCACTCTAGCTCGCACCAGGGCGTGCGTGGGAGCGGTTTTCAGTCGAGACGCGAAAATTTGCCAAGACCAGTCGGATCGCATTTAGCAGAAAGGAACCAAGTCACATCAGCTATTGCCAAAAACTTGGAAATTTAATTTTTTACGAGAGAACGTTTGTGCGGATCCCATAAAAATTTTAAGGGGTTTGCTTCGCACTAATCAGAAAATTCACTGAATTTTGCTGAAAGATCCGCACATCCGTTTTTGTGTAAAATCAAATTCCCTCGAACCCCAATTATGATAAAGATACTTTTTTTCTTCTACTTGCCACAAATAGGGTCGAGGGGTTTAAATTATTTGTTTCTTGGTTGGGTTGCAACCACCAGGGCCCGAAACGTCTCAGTCGTTTCGTGTGTGTTTCAGCCTTGTTTACTCTTTTGAACGTGTTTGTTTTTCGTTAAATTAGTTAGGTTGTTTTTGTGTAATATTTTTGTTTCTATATTTATTATTATTTATTTTTTACCTTTTCAGGAAATGTTAGCACCCTTCTCAATCCCCTAATGCGAGGTGCATCTGTTTTGAAATTCAAGCATGGCCGGATTTACCTACTTGCCGCCCATGAGCCGCCTGTATTTTGCCGCCCTCTTCTCATTCATTTTGAAACATCAATAAAAACCATCAAGTGAACGTGCCGGAGGGGAGGGGTGCATAAGACGCGTTTACTCGTGTTGGACACATATTTTGCGTAAGCCCTGTCAACACTACTAGCAAAAGTTCACGGAACTTCGCGCGAAAGTTCAGTTCCGTAAACCTATCTCTGTGGGGACAAGGCCTTTCATTTGTAAGAGATGAACTAAAAATTAAGAAAGAACAAACATAAATGTGGTTTAATAATGTCAACTTCCGCCGCCGTGCCGCGCTAACCACACTGTGTTTGGCGCAATGCGTGAAGTATTCATGGAGTCTTGCAGGCACTGAGCGTTTCACGCCGCGCCGACCGCTGTTGACCGTTCTGTGTTTGACGCAATGCGTGAAGTATTCATGCAGTCTCGTAGGCGCTAATGTGTGTTACATGCCGACCGCCGCGTCGAGGGCTTCTCCTTTTCATTTCAGGTCCTCGTCATCATTTCTCTTTGCGCCGCGCCGCTCCAGGCCAAATTACGTGTTTGGTTTCTCTTTTAACTCGGCTAATTAAAGGTGCGCAGTCTTTTGTATCACCGAAATACGACAAAATTAGAAATTAATGAACTCTCAGGAAATGAGAGATTTTGTCACCTTTTCTTGATTGCAATTTTATTCTGAATCCGATTTTTTTGTACCTGCATTTAAAAAAAATGCAAAATTTGCCGCCTCCTAATTTTGCCGCCATGGGCCGCGGTCCATGTGGCCACCCCCTTAATCCGGCCCTGAATTCAAGAACAAAATCGGCTTCTGTTTTGGTGGTAGATTTCCCCATTTTTTTAAATGTTGCATTTGACCTCTCTCTGGAGCCTCTTCGAGTCTAACGCTGACATAGATTCATACTAGGTAATGCAAAAAAAAAACTCGCTTTCTGACGTTTTAAAAGCCTTTTGATGGGTTTCCTAACCTTTCACATTTTCAGTGAATTCGCTGGAGGGTTACATGCGTGCATGACAGATAAATCGAAAATTAATTGATACGGTTCAGCGGAGTTTTCCCCGAAAAAAAAATTAAAAAAGAGAAGGAAAAACCGCAGGGTAACCAAAAGAAAAACAAATAAAAACTGTGAATGTTTTTTACCACCACTATGGCGGAAAAAATTTGGTTCAAGGATGCATGTGCGATGGGTGATTCAACTCAGCTTGGGAGGAAAAAAAATTGAAACCTTAAAAATCACAGCAGGCACAACAAACGAAAATGCCGATTAAGCCAAATTCACCGAGCTCGATGCACTTGTCGTCTTTGCGAAACGAAAAAACGTATCTCCATTCCGACGTTGCCTGATCTACTTGCAAAATTTCTTTTTTATACACAAAATGATAATCGTTGCACAGAATTTCGCTTATTTCTTGGCAGTAATCCGTGAAAAAATCCTACCAGTAAAAAGTGGCCAATCATATAGTTTCCATGTAAAAATACAAACTTTGAGCGTAAATTTGACAATGTTGAAATAGAGTAACGTTCTTTCGTTCGGGAAGCGACGTTATTTCTAGGTTAAAATCAGACGTAAACATTGCTCATTGAAAATACATAAATAAACATTGTAACGCGAAAACAAAAGCCACACGCCTAGATGGACGAGTTTGCAACATTGAAAATTCCATGTCTCTTGTCAAATTTTCTCATTAAAAGGTTGATGTGATGCCATTCTCTAAGAAAATTCGTTTTTTCTTTCTTTTCTTCCTGCGGAGAAGAGAGACTTTGAGAGAAAAAAAGGACGGAGACTTCAAATTCCATGCGATTAAATGCTGCATGAGATACCTCGGAGCGACATTTTCTGTCTGAACTGAGATGTTTTAGTGCGAATTCGTAAGATTTTTAAGAGTTCACGCGTGAGGGCCGAATACACTTTTGCCACAAGAGCGACAATTTTAGTGGGCATGCTCATACAGGTCCTCGACCATGGTGTGCAGAATTCTTATAGGTTTTTATTCCCTGATGAAAACTCGCAGTGTTCCCACACGTCCCCGTCGAATTTGTATTAAAAACCAGATTTTTCCTCTGAGAGAAGAGAAATAATATTAATTTGGGTCGTCTTTCGGCTGATTCTTGCTCGGTTTTTCCGCTGTCCTAGCAGGGTGTCTATTAAAACAGGCTGGTCAAAATAAGTACTTTTACAGTACTTTTTCAGTACATTCTCAAGAAAGTCAGTACCTCCTCCAACAGAAAAATTCCGTACTTTTCCAGTGCCTCCATTTGACGGAATTAGAAAATTCTAAAAAGTTTTTAATTGCAACATCGCAGGTATCCGTTAATTTTTGTAAGGAATTTTATTTAAATATAACGTAACTACTACAAGTATTTCCTTGTATATACCTATCTACATGGTTTAAAACTAACACTAAACGATTTGTATTTAAACAGGGTGATGTTGGATAATACGATGATTATTATTCAAAGATATTCACGAAATATATCAAGGAAACACTACAGCTAGTTTTCTTTTTACGAAAATAAAACAGGGTCGGAGATTTTTAAACGTGGCACTAGAGATACGATTCACATCTGTTTACTTCGGTCATCAATATATTCACAGTGTTACAGATTACACGCGGTAAATCGAATCAAATCCAATTCGTGGCTAACCGTTCGACACATCTTACATAATGGGTCCCGTTTTGGGCTCTGGGCCGATTTCCATCGAAGTGAACGGCTGATGAATGATGCATCTGTAACAAAGCTCAACGCCCTGTCACAACTGTCTGCACCGGGAAAACTAACGAAAATTCCTCGAAATCGTATTTTTGTTTCCAACCAGACTGACTTAAGTCACGCCCATTGAGAGCTTCGTGTATTTTGTTCATTTATTTTTTTAGAAGTTTAAGGGCTCACCACTGCGGTTGACGATGAGATTCGCGGAAAATGATGCAATTCACCTGAATCCAACGAAATAAATACCTAGGCAAATTTTTGATTAACAATATTTTTCCCATTAAATAACTTCAAAACACTAGCATTTTTAATGCTACAGAATGCAAACTTTGCATCGCTGCATTGCCAAAATGAGCTTTGAACTTTGGCTAGATCTTTTATTGGAGTTTGTTTCATCATTCGGTTTCGCTTGGGATAATTTTCAAGGAAATCTCAGCGTTTCCAAAAAAAGGTGCACTTTTTGAAACGCTCTTGTTAGCCTGTAAAGTGTAGTTGACAGGCGCAAGTGATCTGATCACGTGATTTGAGGGGGGAAAATTTGAAGAAAAAAAAGTAGAGAGGAATAATTGATGGGGGAGTGATTTTTTCAAGATAAAAAATGAAGAGAAAAAATTGACGGGTAAGGTAAAAAAATCGCGGTGTAGAATTTCCTAAAAAAAAAAACTTCCATGATTTATCCAAGCCTATCAAAAAATACTACAGCAATTTTGTTAAAAGTTTTGAATTTTTCTACACACTGCCTAATGATGGCCTTTGGGTTGACCTTTGTCATTATCTTAGGGGTTTCAGATTTTCGAAATTTCACGACACTAAAGCTCGGATTTTGAGGTGGGTACATAATTCATTCACCAGCATCAACGTTAAATCAAAATTACTAGGTCGAATACTAAGTTAGCTCGTTCTACTTTTCAGAAAACATTTTGGCTACCGACACAGATTCAGAATGAGGAGGCCGTTGCTCAGTATTAATTTATTACTGAAGGGGTAATTATTTTTCCTTATTTAGACAATTGGACTACACTCTGCGACAAGGAACCACCCGGCTCACTTTCAAAACAACATACTGGCCGTAAGTTCCGCTATGTAGATAGGATTTCCTACGAGGGAGACAGGAATGGTGGCTCCATAATGCAAAATGTAGTCTGATTTCTTTTTACATTTTCTGCAGCCGTTGGTGACTTCTAAATTTATCTCCTTAAACTTAAAAACAAAAAAAAACAAAACCCTGCTAAAAGCGGTTTACATTCTAGCGACATCACATGAAGAAGACGCAAATGGTCCAAGTGCAGGCATCTTTTAAACAGCACTGGAAAAAAAACACATTGGATCTAGAGTCCAGACTCTTGAAAACATTGACAAGAAAAAATACTCTTGATTCAATCGGATTTTTGCTTGAATCAAAACGAAATCCGCTTAAATTAAGAGGCTTGGTTCTTGATTTAAGCTAGCCCTGGTAAAAATTGGCGATAAGAGCTGCGTTTCAAAATACCATAGGAATTCTTATAGCCGGCTAAAGAAGGCTACAGAAAATCATATAGCTGGCTGTAGAATGCGGAGAAAATCATACGGCCGGGCTATACGAAGCGATAAAAAATTATGCAGCCGGGCTATAGTTCCTATCGCCGGGCTTTACACTTTATCGCCTGGCTGTTGCTTTTTCGCCATCGATTATAAAAGGCTATAAGAAATTGTGTAGAAATTCGTGTGCTTTGGAAATCATTAAGTTTGATACGGAACCACCTTAATATTTACAAAACACACATTATATTTTCCTTTAATACATATTTTTTTCATCAATTAAAATGAGAATAATCCATACAGGATGTGCAAACATTTCAAAATCATGAGTTGAATAACGCTGACTCCGCCAGATTAAATATTAGAGCCTAACACAAAGCGGAGCGGCGACGCACTGGCGCCTACAAACCTAACAGGGATACTTCACGCATTGCGCAACGCGTGAAGTATCCCTGTTAGGTTTGTAGGCGCCAATGCGCGTTTCGCGCTGGCTGCCCGCCTGCCGCGCCGCAGCGTGCCACGGCGCTTGAAGCAACTATTTCACACCAGAGGTATTGCACAGTATCATACGAAACTGAAGGCTCTCTAATATATTAGTAATGGCAGGATCCATCAAAAGTACGGAGCTTTCCTCGCAAAATAAATCAAGATACTACGGCCCAAAAAGAGAGCAGTATTCCAAAAACTCACTAAGTCCTAGCATCCGTAATTAGTAACGCTTAGCATACACTTTATCGCCTGGCTGTTGCTTAATCGCCATCGGCTATAAAAGGCTATAAGAAATTGTGTAGCCGGCTATAGAAGCTATTGGAAATCTTACAGCCGGCTGTAGGTCTATGGTATTTTGGAACACAGATTCTACTGTCAATTTTTACCAGGGAGATTCTGATTGAATCAGGAGTACTTTTTCTTGTCGATGTTTTTAAGAGTCTGGACTCTAGATCCGATGTGTTTTTTTTCCCCCAGTGAGTCTCTTCATTTCGAATGATTTAGAAGAAAATTATGCACTTATTTAGAAGAAAGTTATTCACAATTTTCTTTGATTTTTCAGATGTTATAGGTCAAATTACAAACAAAATTCTCTGAAAAATCGGAAGAAAAGTATTGATAAATATTCCCGCAAATTCGTAATTCGTCAAAGGAAATTTGGCAACGCCTGAAGGTTCATACGGCGTTTTTCCTTCGCACGGCAGTAACAGCTTCAATATCGTGGCGCCCGCCCGCATATCACGGGACTCGTGCCCTGAGTGCTCGGTCGGCGCGGCGCACAGTGAATCGAGTCAATTAGAGAGGTCGGACATGAAATTTTTGACTAAAACTGCAAATTTCGATGTTCAATTCGTTACAGTTTTAATGCATGGAGATGTTGCATGTGCGAAGGATTTGCGATTTGACTATTGATTCATATGTAAAAGTTCGCGAGAAACTTGATGGTGGCACCGGTTTTCTCTGAAATCGACTCCCAAGCTCAAAAAAAAGCTCTCGAAGTGAGGCCAAAATGGAAGGGATATCCCACCCTACCCTGAGAGTCCACCTCTATATCAAAACAAACTTTCCATGCAAAGATAGGGACATAAGCAGTGATACTGTGTTTTCAGTTTTGGAGTCCCCAAATGAAGTGGCAGCCCTGTCAATGTATTTGCTCCCTATCTTTGGATGGAGAGTTTGTTTTGATGTAGAGGTGGACTCCTAGGGTAGGGCGGGATATCCCCTCCATTTTGGCCTCACTTTGAGAGCTTTTTTTAAGCTTGGGAGATGAATTCAGAGGAAACCAGTGGCACCATCGTGTTTCTCGCGAACTTTTGCATAGGAAACAATGGTCAAATCGCAAATCCCTCACACATGCAACATCTCCATTTCAAGGGGTGCCAGTTGCAAAAAGTTCACGAGGAAACCAATGAAACCACTTTTAAAATCCCAACGTTTGGTTTAAACGGAGTTATAAGCCTTTAAAGTCTTCCAAATTTTGTCCGACCTCTCCCATCGACTCGCCCCAGTGTGCGGCGACTAGCCCCGTCGAATCGATGACGTCACTCCCCGAATCCGGCACGGCTTGCGCACGAGGGTCCTGCTTTTGCATCCGAAAGCGGAGGGGGCGGTCGGGGGGATGCAATTGCGTCACCGTCTTGGATGCTCCCGTTTTCCCGGGATTTCTCGTCGCTTCCGAGCGCGAGGGCGTGAGTTGAGTAGTACGTTTGGACCCTCGGAGCCCGGCAGTAGGGCAAATTCCACCCCCTTCTACTACTTCCAGACCTACCCCAGATTCTTTTTATCTACGATGCGCGATAAGCTAATTCAGGGTTTCCATAGAATTCAGAAAATGAAATTCCCTGGTTTTCCTGTCACATTTCGGCGAAAATGCGAGAGTACCAACTAAAACTAGAGGAAAAAAAACAAGTACTGGATGACACTGGAAAAAAAAACACATTGGATCTAGAGTCCAGACTCTTGAAAACATTGACAAGAAAAAGGACTCTTGATTCAATCAGATTTAAGCTTAAATCAAAAGGAAATCCGCTCAAATTAAGAGGCTTGGTTCTTGATTTAAGCTTAAATCTTGATAGAATCAAGGGTATTTTTTCTTGTCGATGTTTTTAGGAGTCTGGACTCTAGATCCAATGTGTTTTTTTTCCCAGTGCATTTTATTTTCGAGGCGAAGTGAGGAGTTCTCTAATCTGCCGTGCTAAGGAAAAACGCCGTATAAACATTCGAGAGTTGCCAAATTTCCGCGTATAGAACATGTATTTTTAAGGAGATTTATGAATATTTTCTCCTAAAATTTTCGGATAATTTGGACCTAATTACACAGAAAATTCTCTGAAAAATTGAATGTATAACGTTCACGAATTTTCCTAATTAATCAAAGTAAATTTGGCAACTGACAAAGTTCATACGGCGTTCTTCCTTAGTATGGCAGTAATGAGATGATACTTATTTCCTTTTGTTACAACACGAGGAAAAGTACCGTGAGTACTCCTGAAAGCAGTCAACTTGAAAAAGGAAAAGAGCGAAAAAAAATCCGAACTTTTTGATGGATAAGTGCCAGACAGTACAAAATCGAGAACTTTTCCCCTCTTTTTCCCCGTCCTGGTAGATTCACCGAGGTTGAGGTTTTATCGAAGTTAGGGGGAAATCTACTATTTTGCATGCCGTGACATTTTATACTGACATTTTTTGACAGAAGGGAGCTGACATGAGTGAACTTGGTTGAAGCTACATTGTTTAAGTGCCTACGGCAAAAAATAAAAGATTGGAAGAAAAAAATTAAAACTGTATGATAGTGAACGAAGAGAACAGCTCTCTTGATTTGCGAGTTGACGATGATGAGAATGTTTTCAAGTTTCATTGTTAAAATACAAAAACTAGTCATTTTTATCCTTTAAAATGGGAATGTAGGTTATTTCCCCAATATCGCAGAAAATTCGTGATTTTGATAAGGATGTATTCATAAGCGTCAGTAATTTGAGACAGCCGAATAGCTTATATTTTACTTCATTTTCGCGAGATACAACATACCTACTTGGAAGTTTAAATAGTTGCGCATTTGAAATCAGCATTTAGCGATGCGAGCATGATTCCGACATACATAAAAGTCAGTAATTTGAAACAGACGAAAACCTAAGATTTCCCTTCATTTTCGCGTGATACCACATACCCACTTCGGAGTTCGAATAGTTGCGCGCTTAATTTCGTACCTTTTAAACGATGCGAGCATATCGTTATCAAAGAGAAATACCGCGATTTTCGCCTCGCTACCGTAAAAAACACGATTATTCCGGGGGTTTTTTGATATCAGAGAAATTACGCGCTTTTCATCTCAGCATCGCGGAAAATACGCGATTCTTCCAACGGTTTGGTAAAATAAGTGGGAAAATACGTGGTTTCCACCTCAATATCGCAGCAAATACGCGATTTGAAAAAGGCATAAATATAACGCGTTCTTCGCCCCAAAATCGCGGCATTTACTCGATTTTTTCAGCGGTCAAGTAAAAATCATCAAAAATTACGCGCTATGCACCTCAATATAGCGGCGTATACGCGAATTTTCCAGCGCTTGTGTTAAGAACATGAAAGCTCACGCAATGCTCACCTCAACATAGAGGAAGATACGCGATTTGTATGACGATACAAGCATAATATTCAGTAAACGTTGGTAATTTTAAGCTAAGATTTTCCTTCATTTTCGCGTGATACTACATACCTACTCCGGAGTTCGAATAGTTGCTCGTTTGATGTCCGCATCAAAAGCTGCGAGCATGATGTGTATGAGTGAGAAATACCGCGATTTTCGCCTCAATACAGCGTAAAATACGCTATTTTTCCAGCGACTGTGCAAAATCGTGAGAGCATTCGCGATTTTCAACTCGCAATCAGTGTATCGCTGGAAATGCGATTCTCCGGGTTTGGTAAAATAGTGAGAAATTACGCAATTTTCACCTCAATATTCTGGCAAACGCGCAATTTTCCCAGAAATTACAGACATCAATGGCTTACATGAATGATGCATGTCTCTTTTTGCTATATTTTAAGTCTCCACTCATGATTGGCAACTAACTAACGATTTCTATTGAACTTTTCTGCGAATTTTCTTGACACATTTTTGAAAAATCACACTAACTTGTAAGGGAATATTTTAATTAGTTTTTGGAAGAAAATAAAATATAAGTTACCGATCGGACATTTTTTAACGTTTTAATTGAGATTCACACTTTTCGCATTTAGCCATTAATATGCTACCTTAAATTCACACTGGATAGCGGATGAACTTAACCAAGGATGCAATGCAGTAAATACTTAAGTGCCTTACAGTATCAGCCAAACGATTGCTCAGCATAGAGTACAAAATAGGCACTATGTACTTACTGGAAAATGTTGAAGTCAATCCTTCTAGCAGAGCTATTATTTATTTTTCAATATTGATAAAGGCTGTAGAAACCCTTTCCAATAAAAAATTTACTAAGAAAGGAAAAAAACGCTGACAAGTCAGAGTTGGGTGTTGAAAAAATTGTAATTTTAACAGGTACTTTTTTGAATGATTGAATACTTGAATATTTAATATTGGATTCTGAGATTTTTTTTCAAAGCCTTCTTTTTGCCAAAAGTGGAAACCCAACGTCATTTTTTAATACGGCAGCTTATGGAAGAAACGCAGGCACCGCGTACCTAGTTTATAGGATTTATTTCTTAAGATCGATAATTATTGTCGCGAATTTTGGCAAATGATGTTGACCAAAGTCATAACAAATTGAAAAATGTGTAAAACTCCCAATTTATCAAATGAATTTAAAACAAATATTTTCGGAGCAAAGCCCGGAGCTTGGACCCTGAACATAAGGCATCGCCAGGTTTTGCGCACTTGTCTCAGAGGCACTGGACAAAACAGCCTCAGAGAGTGACTTAATCAGCGCTACAGTATTTAGTAACTCTATTGGAATCTGTGGTCAAGGCACTCACTCTTGGACCAGGATAAAAAGTAGTAAGTATTAATGCATTCCAGTTATAGTCAAAAAGCTCCGCTGCATCTTTGTTGACTGCGAGCAATGTAAGTGATGACAACATGAATTAAACAATTGATGTTAAACAAAAGAGGCTGGGAACAATCCAATAAAATAGCAACTCAAAACCCACAGCTTTCGAAGTGAGGATCATGATGTTTTGAGGTTAGGGTTACAACCATGAATGAACAAAATTATAGATAAAATTTATGTTCATAAGATCATATTTACTTGAAAAGAGAGCTGAGAGAATTACTCAACACATTACTGACAATAAAATCAAAGAACGGTATAACTATTTGACACATATCTGAAGAATTTCAATACTCGCTGTCTTTGTTTAGTGGACCGACTCTCATTCGTCAGTATACGATTACCTTCATTTCCCTATTATTCTTTAATGTGTTGAGAAAATAGGAAGATAATTCAAGAAGGGACGGTAATATATAGGGATCATGATCCAATCTGCCAATGGAGCAGATATTATAAATAGATTCCATGTCAACCAAAGGGATAAAAATGGGATAGCATTTACAGGTGGATTGGATTGTTACTAGGTCAGGAAGATGCACATACCTCTTTCACTGCCTTCCATGGTGAGATCCGTGATAAATTCCGTGAAAATAAGTAGCACTAATTAATCACCGAAGGCGGAAATCGAAAGATATACAAGCTGAACTTCCGAGGCAAGAGAATCAACAAACTTAGAGCCGCACAACTTCGAATAGGACAATGTAGTCAAGGTCGACGAACTGGGTCACAGATTAAATTTGTCAAAGATTCTGATGAGTTTATTACACGAGGACGAAATATTTACTCAGCGGATGAGGAAAAGGACCGAATTTCGAAAACTGCAAGATCACTGCACGAAAATAGAGCACGGAGTACAGAAAACTGAGCCGTCACTAAAGTTCAATCACTCTTGAGGTTAATAATCCAGAATCCACCTCACTCACGGATGTGGCTGCGCTGTAGCAGGTATCGTAGCCGGGAGACAGAGATGGACTTGTTAGCGCCGCTCTGTGCTGCAACCCGGTGTACATACACGTTTGGAGGGAATGACTGATTGTAGTTTCAGGCGTTCTCATTGAGTTATTTTTTTTAATTTAGCCATTCTTATTTCACTGAAAAAGTATTGGATAAATTTAAAAATTGGTCAGAAGGACCTGACTAGAGCACGGTCAAACAAGAAAATTTTAAAAAATCACTCGCTAGTCAGAGGAAAATTTTTGTTAAATTGCACAGATAAGTATTGCTTTGGAATTTAAGAAAACTTTTCCTCTGACTAGTGAGTGACTTTTTAATATTTTATTGTTTGAAGTATTGGATGTTTCAGGCAATTTTATTGTTTAAAAAATTAGAGGTCCTAAACTTTCAAAGAAACTGTTTTGAAAATTGATCGTCCAACTTAGTTATCAAATGGAAAGTTTTTCTGGTAATTAGGCCTCGAAACTTAGGACACGAGGGTTTCTTAGTCCCTATTTTAGAAGTACCTACATTTTTCTTAGTATTTTAAACAATACATACTTCAATTTAGAAATTTGCAGCTCTCCAGTGCATGATTGGTATTTATGAAAACAGGGAATCCATGATCTTTAGGCACTTCTCAAAATGCAAAATCATTGGAGGTCTAGAACTTTTTTTTCCCCCATAAAAAAAAGGCCTCTAAAACTCAGAAAAAAATAACTAAGAATTGAAGTTTCAATGGAGAATAGAGACCGTTGTTACTTGAAATATTTGTTTTCCTGATTTTACTCCACTTTGAAATAATTATCCATCTCTCCCAAAATTACACTGTATGTTGTAGATGCAATTTCAATAGGAAGGTGTAAAAAATGAACTAATTATTATAATTCTTAGTGGACAGGAGGGGGAAGAGCTCATCTGGGACATCTAAAATCTCTTGCATGATTTAGCTCATCTTACACAGGGAGATGACTCTGAATCTTTCATGAAACATTCCTATTTTCTTTCTTCCAGAAGAAGGATACGGATTGAGAATGAAATGAGCGTATCAGAATTCGCTGAGAATTCAAAAGCACTTGAGGACATTTGCAGGGAAAATACCAAGCAAGAAATTGATTTTTTTACTATTTAATTGTACTATCAACTCACGGCTGATTTCAACCCCACTTACTTATATTAATTGAATCTAATCTTAGATATTTGTAAACAGTACTTTGCTGCTAGTTAAGAATGTTTAGTTAGTATTCAAAAAATTAAGGTTGAAATTGTGAAAAAAATTATGCACTAAACTTCAAAGAAAATGGTAAGTTTAGAGGCAGGAAAAGTTTTTTTGATTTCACCATGACAAGATGTTTTGTTTTCACAATCAGAAAAGTTTCAAGGAAAATTATCTCCATATTTTCATACAAAGAATGAGGCACTATGAAAATGCAGCCTGAATGCCAAGACTATCACAGTTTTCAGAGAGAATCATATTGCTCATTGGTGCTATAGATCATATAATTGCATCAAGATTTAATTCAAGTATTACGTAAGCCATTCTGGTCAACTTTATTACCCCTTCTCCCATGTGAGCCAATCTCTCACTCTCTTATTGTGAAAACATATGCCTGGCTTGACCCTCCCCTTAAATCTTTCCAAAAAATGACAAAGAAAACCTAAAAAATTTCTGAGCAAATATTTAAATTGACTTTTTTTTTTTTTTTTTTTTTTAAAGGAAGGCTTACATTAGCCTGGGCCTGAGCTCCTTTGGAACACCTCATAGGCCAAGATCAGCCCCCCCCCTCCCTCTCAGATGGCTTACGTAATACTTGAAAAGCCCCCGAGAATTTTCTCCATCCTAACTGAAAGATAGAGTCTGATACATCAAAGTCAACTAACTTTTCAACAGAGAGATTATGGTACAGATTATTTTGTATTTGATTTGAGTAGAAAAAATAAAGCAAAAATTTAAAAAAAGAAAATTATAATTTGTAACGACAATTTACAAAAAAGTAGCACAACTTACTTATCATACATAACATTATAGTACAGTGAGGAATCGGTATTAAAAATAATCACGCATCGCAATAATCATGCATCACATCCAGGAAAGACTTAGAAAAAAAAATATATCCAACCTGGTACTCTAAAAATGTGAATCACTAGCATCAATACCAAGCAGTGCTAAATCGTCTGAATCGTTCCGAATGAGTTTTTTCGGAGGGTCAACAGGTATTGGAATTTCCATTATATCAAGATCTACTTTTCTTTGCTCTACTACAGACTCTTCTTTCTTGTTTTCCACTGTAACATTATTTTCAACCTTCGCTTCGTCACCTTGCAAAGTTTGTAACTGCTCCTGAAGTTGTTTTTCCTGCGCCTCTAACTTTTCACGCAGTTTCTTGAGTGCTCTTCGTTTCTTCTGCGACAAAGGATTCCTCCTCTTTTTCACCTCTGGCTGCCCTTCTTTGCTGGAATCACCACTACCGTCTTCACTCACAGCTGATGAATCAGCAGGAGTTTGAGGTGACTGACTCGTAGGAGGTTTTGGTTTAGGGAGAGGTTTTTTCTGTGATGCAGGAGGACCCATTCTTGGGGGCGTTTGTCTTGGTGGTCCGGGAGGCCGCATCCTTGGAGGTCCAGGGGGACTCATGCGAGGCGGGCCGGGAGGACTCATTCGGGGTGGACCTGGAGGACTCATGCGGGGTGGTCCTGGAGAACCCATGCGGGGTGCTCCAGGAGGGCCCATGCGTGGCAGCCCGCGAGGTGGCAGCCTTGGAGCACCGGGTGGACTCATCATCATGGGCGGAGCGGGTACTATCATTGGACCCAAAATGGGTGGTGGCACTCCTTGCATCATAGGCTGCGGTGGAGGGAACCCAGGACCAGGGAGGGGTGAGTTCATCACTGGGGTAGGATGGACCGAAGAGGGAGGAGGCAGGGATGGGGGCAGACTGGGCAGGTCACCTTCACTCTGCGGACCGAAAAAGGTGGTAGAATTTGATGTGGGCGTTGAGACATTTACTTTTGATTCTTTACTGGTATCAGATTTCTCTTCCTCTGGGAAGATAATATCAAGTGCTGTTTGCAAATCTCTTGGCAAGTTACTCTCGTCGTCACTGTTCTCATTTGCCAAATCCATATCTTCAACGTCGCTTTTGTCAGCTTTTTTAGTACTATCGGCTTTGCTGGTGACTTCTTTCACTTTCTCTTCCATGATGGATTGTATTTCCGCTTGCACTGGGTCGATCAATGTGCCATCTGGGGCAAATTTACCCAACGATGTGGCTATTTTCGTTAACTTTTCGTTGACTACCTCTTTACTGGTCTTATTCTTGGCGTCATCACCTTGGTCTTCATCTTTGTCTTCTTTTGTTCCTGCTTTGCCTCCCAATTTTTTATGGAATGGCATTCGACCTATAAATGGTAGCTTCATTTTTATATTAATTTGCTTCTTGATGGGTTTTGTGCCGAAAGGAGTACTCTCTTGTTTGGGTACCGCTTCAAATGGACTTTCATCTTTTGCGGTTTTACTTGTTTTGTCAGATTCACTGGAGGCTTTCGTCTCAGATTTTCCTACTTTAGGAGATTTAGTGGAGCTTCCTGCATCTTTGCTCCCTTCTTTATCAGTGTCTCCCTTGTATTTCTTCCGGACGTCCTTTTCTTCAGTCTTTTTTCTATTTTCTTTGTCGTCACTTCTTTTTCTGTCATCTTTCTCTTCCTTTTTCCTATCCTCTTTTAAATCATGCTTCCTTTTGTTATCCTTCTCGTTTACTTTGGAATTGCTTGATCTGCGTTCTGATTTCTCTTCTGACGTGCTTCTTTTTCTCTCATTTCTCTCACGGCTCTTTTCGTTTTTCTCATCGTGTTTTGATTTTTCATACCTGGGCTTACTCTTTGATTCTTGCTTTGACTTGATCCTATCTTTTAAACTAGAAACGGATTCTTTTAAGTCTTTATCGGATGTTGTCATCCATTCTTTGATCATTTTGTCCTCTTTGTCATCACTTGGGGTTGCATTCCTATTTTTTTTGGGTTTCATATTAGGAGACAGGGACCGGGGAGGACTGGATTCACGTTTACTGTGCTTTGAAGCACGGTTGCGCATCGCAACTCGAATACTTTTAGTTTTACTTTTCGAGGAGCGTTTATTACCACCTGAGGAAGAGGAGGAGGACGATGAAGAGGAACTATCGGAAGAACTACTTCTAGCGCGTTTTTTCTTCACCTTTAAGATTTCTTTTTTGTTTTCTTCGATGGCTGCTATCAACTCCAGTATCTTCTTTTTTTTTTCAGCTTCAATGTCAGCTTCTGGATTTGATGGGGTGGGTTTCACAGCTTCTAAGTGATTGGTTGGCGCCAGCACTATTTGAGCTAGCTTCTCAGTCTCTTCTTGACGTCTCATTTCAGTGGAAATTTCATACGCTCTAGTTCTGTCTGCAAGCCAATCGACTTCCCAATGTGGATTCTGCTCGGTGAAATCCTACAAAACAGAAAAAAGTTTATGGTAAACAAGAACAAGTAGGGATGAATTAATTTGATCCATTTAAAAAATTTGCCATCTCTGGAAATTAAAAATGTTAGACTGCTACATCTGTGTTGCAATAAATATTATTCGTTTTGTTCCTTTTTGACAGTGCTCCATAACAGACACCTGTTTTTTAAGCAGTACCCGAGCATCTCCTTGTTTTAGAGTCTTCCCCCATTTCAAGTTGTTTTTTGCTGACTTTTCCAGGGTTTTCCTGACTTGTGAAGAACTTAGTCACACTTTGAAAAAGTGACATGTTGTTCCTTAGCATGAACTTGGATTTGATGGCGACAGTTCTATGGTAAAGCGTTAAACTTTACACCCCAAAAGGCTTATTAAAAAAGAAGAAAAAAAGGAGCAGGAAGCTCTATTACATTGGTCAGGAATAATGCTCAGCACTCAGCTTGGCTGTCATCTAAGCACTTATAAAAACTACATGAATGCCATATTGAAAGTGAACCTGCAGGAAGAGTATCTCATTTGCAGATATACAAAATCTCTGCTCTCATTTCATTTTTAAGGGAAAACAAACTAACGTTATAGCATGCAATTTTCATTGAATATTCTTCGCACTGAGGGGAAAATCAAGGACGTGTTTTTAATTAAAAAAATAAAGAAAGATAGGAAGTCTGCAATCTCGCAAACTGAGCTACACAATCCTGTAGTTTTACTGTCAATATGGTAGTTATTGGTAACTTACAGAATATTTAGAGGCATGATTGATGGACTTCAAATGCAGGGAAGCACAATGTAGGTCTCCTATCCAAACATTACATAATTTGCAGTACCACGCCGCCGAGGATACAAAAAATGGTAGACCTGCCAACATAAAGACAAAAAGTTAGTGAGGAGTTTAGTAAAATGACCCTTCAAACCTGAAAGTAAATCAATGTGCCTCATGCACTATCCTTCTTTTGAGTAACCTTTGAAGAAGGTAAAAGATCTGAATGAAAAAAAGAGAAATAAATAAAATAAAATAAAAATTTAAAAAAATAAAAAAATGAAAAGTCGTAATTTTGAAACTTTCTAATGTTTTTTTTTTTTTTTTTTTTTTTTTTTTTTTTTTTTATTATTTCATTATTATTGAGTATATACAGAGTAAATACATTGAGAGAAATTGATCCAGAGCTGAAGACTTTCACCAACTGAGAACGCTATGAAGAAGTAATGGTGGTGAAAAGCAACTAGTATTCTGAGTTCCTGCAGTATTACTTCTCAAGTAAGGTTCAAATGCTACTTACATCTGATCAAAACGACCTTGAAGTTGAGAGAGTACTCAATTGATTTTGCTCTTGCGTTTAGGATTGAAAGTTTATTTTTACATATTAATCAACATTCAACTTACTACAGTTTAACTGAATTGAGCTTTAGTTAGAGAAAAGTAAGTTCAAATTTTTAGAATTTTTTCAATAGAAGGAAGGTAATTTCCATTACTGTAGGTGAAAAACTGGTGCCGCTAAGTCTGGGCGGGGGATGCATCCATCTAATTTCCAGCTCAGAAATAACGAAAGCTACACTGAGTAGAATGAAATGAAAATCTTTTCTTACAACATAACGCTAAGCCTGTTCTTTGGTTTGACTAACAGTTTTTAGATAAAATTAAAAAAAATAGTTAATAATTCAAATTAAATTGATTCATTATCCATCAATCATTTTTATCTTTATTTTTCTAATGAATGACAACAAGAGAAAATATATTGGAATCAAGAGGAAATTCAAAGGTTAGATCTGCACAAAAAAGACATAAAATGACCAAGTACAAATACAAACTTTTCCTTGTATCTTTACAAGAATCCAGATACAAAGAGACAGAGGCAATAAACATAGCAATTCAATGGTATATCAATAATTTTGAACAAAGCAAAAGATATTTTGAGATATCCAGAGCAGAGGAACCTTCCCAAAGAGCAAGTAACTCATACACAAAAAAATAAGAGATTAGTGCAATCATATAATGAAATAACTCATGATGATATCTGTGTGTCGCACATTTTACCCAGATGGAATCTGAAATTTAAAACAAATTATTCACACACACACTCACACAAAAAACAACAGATATCAGAAATGAAACAAGTAAATAAACGAAAGAAACAACTGTACTATTTTATGTCATGTGCGGTACTTCAAAATCAAAGAGATTCTATGTGGAACGTCTGATTCGACCACCAAATAAGATTGAAAGCTGCATTAGTGCTTCTGTTGGAGCGCAAAAACTTTCGATGATTCAAATTTTTGCAAAGAGTTGTTACTACAAAGATCTATACAACATTTACGCCTCAGGAAAAGATGCTGAGAAAAATAAAAAATAGTAGATAACTAAGAAATAAAAGAAGAAATTGCTTTTGTGGTGAAAATTTCAGAGTTTAATGAAGAAGTGAAAAAGATTGTTTCTCTAATGACAATACCTCTGATCGGCACTCTCTTAGTTGGCGCTCCTGGGTAATTAGGTGAAATTTCTTCCGGTGGAAATGCTTTGTGCCACGGAGCATCAAACATATTTTTCTCCTGAAATGAATAAAGAACAGCAATTGAAAAAAAACAATGTTGAAAACTTGGGGAAAAATAAACACTAATGTTTTTTCATAAACTCCCTTTTGAAATAACACTGGATTCAATTCAAGAGAAAATGTTCCTGCAAGGATATTTCAAGAATTTTACATTGATACCTTGGACGAATGATATGAAATAAGTAGGGTATATTTTAATTGCTTGAAAGATAGCATGGAAAAGCTCACACTGTTTGAGCTGGGATGAATGTTGTCAATCCGAAGCAATCATGCAAACCTTGATTTTATAACACTAGTCAAAAGGACCCTCCATGGAAAACCAGATGATTCTGCTACAATTTGTTATTAGTTGATATGCAGAGTTTCCATACATTCTTCCTTTCCCAATTCCCTGACTATTTTTCCTTTCCCATGACTCCAAAATTTTTCAATTCCTAGACTTTTCCTGACCTTCAAACACTTCCATTCTTTCTCTTTCAGTTTCCCTGACATCTCCAGGTTGCTGTAATGTTCTGACCATCCCTGATTATCCAGACTGCCGAAGACCTTTTATGATATCCTTTATGACCTTTAAGGCGTGATAAGCTTCCAAAGTCACTCTTCTTAGAGGTCATTTTGAGAAAAGCAGGAATTGAAAGATGATTTTTCAGCATTTTTACAAGCATCATCGACTAAAAATGTTGCATTGAACAATGTCAAATTGATTATTTAGGGGAGCTTTTTTCTGCCGTCAAGGAAGATAAAACAGACAAAAGAATGACATTTTCTGAACAATAACAACTTATATACAATTTTCACACACAGTAGTTGCCCTGCATTTTCAAAGGAAATTGCGGGTGAAATTGCTGAAAAATTTACCTGTCATGGAATTGGTACCACGAGCGTTCTACTTTTTAGAGTTATTGTATTCAAGAGGCTGTAAAGAACATTGCATCAAATAATAACAAAATTAAACAAATTCCTTTCGTTTTCTAAGCATGGTCCTTTGAATGAATGTTAGATCTAATAGAATTCAATAAAAATGTCAGTGGCGTTCTCCTGTTACTGTTAATGAGACCAACTCCAGTGCGAAAAACCAAGCCACAGCAAGTTTGAACAAAGTTAAATAGGTTTGAAGTTGTATTCGATCGACGACATTGACGCAGAGATAAACTTTGACCCCTGCTTATGTATTCAAAATATTTTTTCACAACTTCAAATGTTCGACAGGAAACAATTCTCAACTTTTTAAGCTTAAAACTACTGCTAATTCATCATTTTCAAAAGGTCACTTGGTTCTGCTTAATTGTATTCAATTCTGATGTGCCTTTATGTCTATCTTTGGACCCAAGTTCAACTCATTGGCTTGAAAAAATCAATGAAAAAAAATGTTTCGAGACCCTAGTGGGAGGGCAGAAAAACTATGCTTACCATGAGTGTTTTTTTGTGCTCTGGGGCATGTAAGTGATTCAGATACTCTTTCGCTGTTCGTGGAAATACATTACAAACTTTGCACCAATGAATCTCTGGGTCATAATGAATATAATTGACCAGAGGTTTATGCGTTCCAGGAGCTTCAGGCTGGTTGGATATGAGCGCTTGTTGCTTGGATGGCTGCGGCTGTACTTGTGGTTGAGCATAGACAGCTTGACTGGCAGGTGAGTTTGCGAGAACAACAACTGGAGAATCTGGGTTCCGTTGGGTAACTTGAGGTGGTTTGGGCGTTGGCAAAGTGTTGGGATCGAAAATCGGAGCGATTTTGTTGCGATGTGGTTTAGGTGATGGTGAATCTTTTGTGACTGGAGGAGATGGAGCCTTAGGTTCCATTGCCATGAAGATTGGAGGAGGTGGCGTTTTAATTTCAATGGCGTCTCTTATTAAGTTTGGAACTGCCGGTTCTGAGACTTGAGCGACTTTTGGCGCTGGTGGGTCCACCATCGGATTTATTGCAGCCAGCCTTTGACCCAGAGGAGACTTTGGTCTCTCTATGAACTCCGGCTCCCACTAAAATAAAATCAAAATTTCAAAAAATTATATGTACACTGAGCTTGAGCATAAAGTAATGACTAGATATGTCAGTTGCAACTGGCAAATAGAGCTTGTTTAATTTAATTTTTGGAGGCTATCATTTTAAATGTGTGAAACATTTGTTGTTAAAATATCATTGAATATATTGTTATATTTTAAATGCAAGAGAGTAATATATTTGGAAAAAACTACCCTCAGTACAAGATGTAAATTAATTAGAACGGAAAAACAAGAAATGCAGGTCAGTGCAACAACTTTTCAGTTTTTAGTGAAAATAGCTATTTTTTAAAATGGAAAAAAAAAAAATATTATAGTTCCTGACATTCCAAAAATTAGTTGCTAAAGAGTACTTGATGACTTTTCATCTTGTCAGTTCCATCATATCTCTTGTGTTGGGTTTTCTATGATTTGTTTGATATTTTCTACAGCGACTATTTTCTCTCTCTCTCTGTAATAATAATTTTGAAAAGATGAATACCGTGAAAGCTGTAGATAAGTAAATAAATAGATAAAATCTTAGCAATTACGGAAAGCAAACAATGATAGTACGAATGAATAAGAGAGTATCATTCACTTTACCGCATCATTTGAGGTTTCAGTCACAAACTTGGCTGGAGTTTGCGGAGACTGTACTTCGACTGACTTTTGAGACGTGAATTTAAATGAATCAAAGTCTGAGCCCGGCGAAGGAGACGGATCCAAATTTAGCACCATACTACGGGAAGGCGGATCAGGTTTCGGGGCATTGTTTGCGGCAGGGGAACTTCTGATGGTTCTGGGTTCCTTCTTCGGCGGTGGTTCAAGAATATAAGATGCATGGCCGGGAGGTGTTGGTTCTTTTTCTTCTAAATCTAAGTCTTTCGTGTCACCAATGATACCTGACAGCATATCGATGATGTTGTCAATTCCTTTCAATTTATTCTGTAGCTCTGACTGAAAAAGAATAAAGAAACAACATTAACATGCATCGAAGGGTACGGACTGTGAGATAATCCTTAAAACTGAGGTAGCTAAAAATTAGAAAACGCCCTTTTTAGGACTTGAAAAGGCAGCTACTTGAAAGAATTTAACATAGATGATTTGGTTGAAATATATTAATTTTCTTTTCTTAAAAAAAAAGAAAAAGACTGTCTAGACGAAGCTAAACAAAAATACATAGGGTGTCCCAAAAGTACTGCCCCTTTTTCCGCAGAGGGCGAAAGAATGCAGATATCAAAATGCGGTTTGTGTGAGGTTATAGTCCTAGTAATTACCTATAAAACAAGACCAAGTTGAGCTCTGTAGCTTAAAATTTGACCGAGATACAGCATTTTGAAAGTGACGTGTCAAGGTGCCGCCTACGAGATTTTCAACATTTTTTACGAAAGAAAAAACCAAGTTTAAGAATGAAACGGTTTTAAAAAGAAGAAGAAGCGGCCAGAAACATATGGCAACACTGTGTTTTAGGCGGCATTTGGCAACGTGTAAGCGCCCCTATGCAGACCAACGACAGGATTGAAAGTGTCCGCTAGTGCCATCCAAGTTGGTCAAGCTTTCCCGGCACGTCAATCTGAGTTCATCCCTCTGTCGTTTTGGAAGTTTCTTTCGCGATGAGTACCGAATTAAGAAAAGAACAACACCACGTTATTCGTCATTGTTTTCGTCGAGGAATGTCAGTAAAAAACACTTTTAATGAAATGAAAGGCGTGTATAAAGACGACTGTTTGGACAGAAGTAGCATTGGTCGTTGGTTTAAATCTTTTTCTGGCGGCCGCGAATCGGCGGAAAGTCCCGCGAAACCGGGCCGACCGTCTACCTCCACCACAGACGAATTAATCGGTACCGTTGCTGCTGTTGTTCGAGGAGACCGTCATTTATCCTTGCGTAAGTTTCAGGTGTTGCTTGACATCTCAAAAAGTTCATTGCACCGGATCTTAAAGGACCACCTGCAGATGCGTCGTGTCTGTTCGTCCTAGGGTTCGTCCGTAAAAAAATGTTGAAAATCTCGTAGGCGGCACCTTGACACGTCACTTTCAAAATGCTGTATCTCGGTCAAATTTTAAGCTACAGAGCTCAACTTGGTCTTGTTTTATAGGTAATTACTAGGACTATAACCTCACACAAACCGCATTTTGATATCTGCATTCTTTCGCCCTCTGCGGAAAAAGGGGCAGTACTTTTGGGACACCCTATGCAATTTCAACAAAGTTTTGCAAACAAATTAAGTTAAATTTAAAATTAAAGAAAAAAAGAACAACCGGTTCTGAGGTAACCAAATATTAAAAGTAAAACTTGATCCTTTTCAAAAAAGCTCTAGAGGACCCTGCAAACTTGAGCTGAAGAACCATACCATGAAAACGGTCTGACCTAACAGGCTTTGGCGGACGAATCTCCCTTTGATGCTTTGACCTTGCCTCTCTCATGGGACAATAACATGTGAAAAAAGGTAAAATAGTAAAAAAAGGTTAATATGTTCTTTCAGTACTTTTGATCATTCAGCCTTAAATTTACCTAACGAGATGTTGAAGGTGGAAATTCGGTAGCGAGAATGTCTCAGCCGGCCAGCAAATTTGACCGTTTTCAAGGTGTTTTAGCATTTTGGCTAAAGTGCTTGTGGTCCTTTTGCTCTAGCATAGCTTGAAAAATACCTGGAATTTCTTGTTTTGTTTGAGAATTTTGTCGACTTCTGATCCACTCTTTTCATGGCTGAGCTCTATTTGCTGACGTTTTAATTTTCCAAGTTCATCTTTGATCGTTGATGCTTTTTTGAAGTACTCCTTCCTTTGGAGAGCAAGGGATCTTCGCTGTTCTAGTAGCTCAGATTCGACCGCTGAGAGAAAAGAATGAAGATTGAAATTAGAGACTGTTTAGAGAGGAAGTTGCAATTCTAAAAATAACATTTGATAAACTACTTAAAATTTGATCGGATTGGTAAAGAGGCACCTTCCCTTACAGGCGAAAATTTTCTCAAACTTTCAGTAAAAATCACACTTTTCTGCAACCTATGAATTTTTTTTATGCAACTTCAGGACTCATATCCCCTTCAATTACTGAGCTTTAAGAGTCAACTTGTGCTAGCATTTCCAGGTTTTCTTTCTCTATGCATGTATTGGTAAAAATTTGGGGAAAATTTACTCCCAAAAGATAAGGTCCCTTTTCACAGATCCGGTCATAAATTAACAATATTTTATGACAAATATGTCTGAGGCAATTTGGAATATAATTAAATGTTAAATTAACTAGTACTCAAATACTTCAAGATTTATTGTCTGATGATTTTGGCCAGCATGAGGAAAGAATTGTTGGGATCTTTTCCTCCAATGACATAATCATTTATATATCATGCAATTACTTGATACAGTATGCTCTGTCGAAATGGGCTTCCACAGGGTATAAATTAAAGCACTGCGCAACATTTTTCTCTTAAAAAATCACAGAGAAAACAAATTACACAATGGAAAGTCTGGAAAGCAACTCCTAAACAAGATATAAGACGTATTTACAATTATCTTCGGTCAATGGAAAAATAGACAGGATGTCATTTGTATGGTTCAATTTTCATTTCACTCGTGGAAACGCTTAGTGTTACATCCTTCATGAGTTGAATTCGGAACTTCCTGTTCCTTGAGAGAATTGTATTCATCACAGGATTTTGTAGAGAAAACAAGAGACTTTGGTTTTCTATTTTAGACCTCGTCTAGTGCCCCATTGGCAACAGTAATTCTTCTCCAATCATCTTCAGAGATGGGACAGTTCCACTTTTCAAAAAGAATGTGTTTTTTTCAATAATGGGTTGAAACCAAAAATAAATGATGAAAATTTAAAATTTTGTTCGCTCTTTTTTAAAAGGAATTTAATTTTATGATATACATAAAAGTTAACCTTTCTTTTTCTTTTCCTCTTCCATCATTTTCTGTGGTGGTGGCGCCACAGGCTTAGGTTGAGGAGCTGGACCTGAAAATAAAAAAATAATTCAAAATTAGCAATTAAATATTGTTCCCAAATTATTTTGTATTTGATGTCATGACTGGAGAAAAAATCTAACCTCCTCACTGCCATTTGAATAAACCACTTAACGTTAACACAAACAAATACGGAAGAGACTTTCTGTAGGAGCTAAATTTTTTCATTCTGAATACTTTACTAAAGGGTAATTTTACAAGAAACTCAAGAATTTAATATTTTTTGTATGTTTACATCAGGAACTGTGCCAAAAATATATCTAGGCTGTATATATAGGCTATATGTGTAGGCTATATATCAGGGATGAAATGATGGTCAGAAAAATTTGAACTCCTATGATAAACTCCAATGATGGAATTACCAGAACATAAAATATAGCTAATGATTTAAGAGCATATTAACAAGTGATAGGTTTTTGAACACAGATATGATGTATACCTACATATAGGAAAATAGAAAAGAAATAGAGAAGCAAGAAAAGTGAACTGACTTAATAGATAAGAGAAATGGAGAGGAGGAAAAGTCTGCGGATATTAAGAAGTCGGCTTATACCTTGATTTGTGGGTTCTAATCCTGCTGGTGGTTTTTGATTGAATGACGGTTGACTTTGATCGTAGGATGGCTTTTGCTGTATCGCATCATCCCCAAGCACTGGAAAATTTGACAGAGACGACAAGAAATATTAGTTGGAGGCCTACCCAGGTACCAAATATTGGTGTTAAAAAAATGGAAATATATTCGAAAGCATTGAATACTTTCCATTAGGTTAGCAAAGAAGAGAAAGATAGCAACTTTAAGATTTGTGCACATTGACTCACAAGACACACAAAAAATTACTTCCAGTTAAAGCCATCTTGTTGACAGAGGCTGCAAAAGAAGATACTTAATTGGGCTCCTCCTGGGAGGAGGCAAAGAGGATGCCCATAGAAAGGGTGGCGACAGGGGGTTTTAGAGGAAATGGCGGAGTGCCAACTCCCTGAAGGGCTTTGGGAGGATAGGAGACTTTGTCGACTGGGAGTCGCAGAGCGCCAAAGAGCGCTTTGAAAGCGGCTTTTATGTCTGTATATATGTATGTATGGAAAACCATCCAATTTTACGCCATAAAATCTCAGAGACAATGGAGATATTTTAGTTGACTGAGAGATGATTTTAAAACGTTGATGGAAAATTAAATATTATTGAAAAGTTCTTTGAGTTGCTCTCCTGAATTGTTGACGATTTTAAACATTTTAAAATGGAACCACCTTCTGCATTCCCTCTTGTTCCCAGCATCATTTAAGCAAAAAAAAAAAAATTGCACTCTTTGTTTTTTTGCCCAGATATATTAGTGAAAAAAAATAATTGAATAATTCAATATTTGCTATCGTTTTGGTGTGCTAGACTTTAATTTTACCACGTTTTACAAAGATTCTCGAGACATTCTTATGATTAATTACTTAAGAAACCTTTGGACAACCAAAAAAAACTATTTGGCTGAGCCTTTTAAATAAGGTCATAAAATGGAGATTCAGAGGGTTGAGCATTGACAAGTACGGCACTTAAAAAGAAATACATATATTCAAATAGGTACCTCTCAAATTTGAACGGCAAGAGGGTGGTGGGCCGGACGGCGGTAGGCTGGAGGATGGTGGGCCTGAGGGTGGTGGGCCGGAGGGTACGAATGGAGGTGGTACATTCATGGGTCCTAAAGGCCCTGGCCCGGGCGGCTGATTCCAACCAGGTGGCCGATTTTGACCGCTGAATCCCTGAAATTTATCCTCTTTTATGACTACATTGTTATAAATTAATTTACAAGAATGCGCAAAGTGTATAAAGTTGGAAGATTACTTCTATTGCACAAATTAAAGGCTACAAATTTACAAGATAAATGTATGATAGTGCTTCGTCTTTAATCAAATTAATCTATCTACCTTGAAAAAAAGAAGAAAAAACATTTAGGGTTGTTCATGAGATACATAACGTTCTAGGGTTCAGGGGATTCTGAGCCTGCTGTAACAGTGCGTTACAGTTCGGAGGGACTGATCCAGGGTTGTTAGCATTATGCTGAGAATGCCGCATAGCCCTAATTTATTAAGAAGTGAAAATGAAAATTTGACGCAAGGTGGCAATTTTTCAGCCAAAATGCACCACAAAACCATTTAGGGGGGCTGTGCTAAGTCAGAGGAGGAGAGTCAAAAAATCGGATTTTCAGCCTCACGTATTTTATAGGCAGCTCATTATTCCAACGAATTTCTAACAAACCACTCATACTTAAACCTACATAAATGATAAGTTGTTGCATAAAAAATAATTTGGCACATCAAATAAAAAATTCGCTGACCATTCTCATTATTTTAGAATTTTTAGATTTCCGCGCTTTTCTCAGTAATTGAAGTTTCCCTGGGAAAAGACCTGATGCTGTAAATTTGACAAGGCGGAGACAAAAATAAAAAATTGCAACAATGTTTCATTTGGTAATTAAAAGTAAAGTAAGGTACGTAGTAATCTAGAGCTGATGCATGCACACAGGATATATGTCACAAACACACATGGTAGGCACACTACTATTGTACGAAATAGGTAGAAGCTTGAAATTTTTACAGAAATTGGACCAAATTTTGCAATTAAAATTAAGTACTTTTTGGCTCATTATTTAACAACATATAGATGATGAAACAGTAGGAATGGGTATCTCAGTTTGCGACGTTGCTTACTATGTGTCATAACCTTATTACGGGATTGAAAAATATTTAATTTCGTTTCTTGTATATTCTTCTGATTTTTTTTTCACTGTGAGAAGAATATTCTATACAAACAAGCTATAGCGTTGGCTTGTTCTTTTTTGATGGAATGGAAGCGGAGATTTGAGACACCACAAACAAAATACAAGTTCCTGCAGTTTCACCATCAACAAATAACATATGTTTCCTTATGCAGATAGGTTCTCTTGGGGTGAGCCAGAGATTATAGATCTTCATAGCAAAGTATACTACAATTAAATTACTTACAAGATGTTAAAATTATGAACAATTAAACACAAATATGACCATCTCTACTATTGTCATAATATATGATAGAAAAATATTTGAAATAAAGATACTTACCTGGGGATAGAAAATATAAATGTTGCCCGGAAAGTGGCAGTAAGAGAAAAGTTTTCTTACAGAGGTGTGCATTGATTGGACTTAAAAAAAGCACATGAGCGCAGTTCTCACTTAACCTGAGAAAAACAGGTTGAACAAACACGAAGATTCTTTCTTGCTTATAGTCTTTTTCTTGGCACTATACGATGAGCGAATTATTGACACAGCCCTAGTTAACATCAATTTTCTGGACAGTGTTCATGTAAGTAACATTCTAGATATCCAATTACCGCCAGTCTCCTTCTTCCAACAACCTTATTCTTTTGAACTATTCCTTGATATTTTAACATTTTTAAAAGGTACATTTAAAATTTAAAAGAGGACTCTTACTGAAATGCTTGAAAAGAAAATTAGCAGGTCTCTCTTCAATCTCTAAATGTACAATAGTGTCTTGCATTATGAAACTACAAGACCTACTTTGCTTTGCAACATTGCAGATTCCCAGTCACACATCATTTGTCCAAAAAATAACTGATCATTGATATTGCAAAACATTTTGTGACTTTCCTTCGCCTTATCAAAAATATTCTCCTCAGATGTCTTATAAGGGGCCTGCACAAATCTCTCTGGAAAAATGGACAAGTAAGAATCTTTAAACACCATACATGAGAGATGAGTTTTCATAGTTTAATTGCGAATACGTATTTAGTGAGGAGAATACAAAAATTTTAAACCAGTAATGTGTCGGAACAGTTACTGGACCCAAAGAAGTTCAGTTGTTGCTGATCAACCATTAGGAGATACCTTGTCAATTAAAAAAAGTTTAACCATTAACACTGCACAAAACAGAGTCACAGAATGAAAACACTTACTTCTACACTGCCGTTGATTAACTCTAAAGAGTAACTTGATAACCTTAGAAAATCTCTTTTTGCCAATAAAGCACTTTACAAACTAACTTTATTCATCTGAGATTTTATAGGACTTGTACAGATTCTCTTTCCACCCAAAGATATATACACCGAGCCCAATTGAAACATTAAATGCTTTTTCATGGAATGCCATAAATTTTTCTTCAGCAATCCATTGCTGGAAAAATGTAAAAAACCGTAAGGATATGCATTTCTGCGGGAAGTACAAATGTGTACCAGCTTTCCAAAAGGTAACAAGGCATCACTCATTCAAGCTTGTAGGGTTTTAGGACTTTTCGGAGTCACTTTTCCTAGGACAGATCAAACCGAATTACTTCTAGAGGCTTTCTGTGACCTTACTGTCTAGATTTGAGCTATTTAGATTTTGGTTACTGAGTCAGACCAAGCGTCCAATTTACATGATCATGGACTTGAGAATTTTTTTGAAAATAAGTCCAATTTTTGTTTTTTTACTATACAAACTTTTGGTGAAAGGATAAAAACTTATTGTTGATTCAGTGAACATCGCCCTAGGATAAACTGGAGAAATTTTACAGGTACAACTCGGGCAAATGCCGCGTTAAGCCATAGGGCAAAGGATTATGTACACTTATTAATGACAATGAAATTTAAAAAACTGGTCATGATATTTGTATCTATGGTCTCAAATCTGTGCTCTTTAGAAGGTCTACGGCTTGAGTCTGGTATAAGGATAGATTGCCATTGTGCGTTTGCTTTTGGAAGTTACACTAAAAACTGCTATGGATGATAAATTGTCTCGCACGGGAGAGAAAAACGATACCATACAAAAACTTCACATCCATACATCCGAATTCTCCATTACAATTATACTTTGAGACAGTTACTTCGTCAATGAAAAAATAATTCAGCAGGAGTAAGTACAAGAATGGACCGAGGATACCAGGGAAAATAAGAAAAATAGTAATTAGACTGTATTCATACCTCATTTGGCACAAACTGCTGTCCCGGTCCACCTGGAAAATAGGGCCTGGTAGGATCAAAATGACCAGAAGGAAAATTAGAGAGGGGTGGTGGCCTGACCGCAGGGTTTCCAAAATCTTGAGGTGGATAGTTGTACATGGGAGGTGGTTGCTGGAACAAAAGTGTGTTTAATTAATTCAGAGCTCATTGTTAGACAGCAAATAAGATGGCAACTTCAAATTGACTATTTCACAACATAAATTTTTTGGCCAAAATAAGCACACAATTGCACAGATTTAAAATCAGAATCGAGTTTTATGACAAACGAAAGAACTCTTAGCAATTTATGTAACATTTTGAAAAAGTTGACCCTAGTGACATGATTTGGGATATTTTTTTATCCTTAGAAATCACTTAGAATAGAAATAGAAGACTTATTGTCACAGTTGAATTTTGTCAATTTGCCGGAGAATCAAATTAATTCTCTGAAATTTATTTTTCTTCAAAAATTGCAACTCTGAGTGGGGAGAAAAACTTGAAATCAGTTTTTCAGAATTGTTTGCTTTCTTGCGAGTCAGAGTTTAGAGTTCTGTGCACTCGCAAGCCCAATAAGAATGCCCGTTCAATCCTTTCACTTAATTTTTCTGTACTTAGAAGATAGGTATACTTGTTAAATTTGCTAAGTACTACTTATTGATTTTTGTTTACAGAACATCATGAATGCACATACATGGTGCTTCGTACTCCCATCCAGAGATGGATGCACTCCAATTCAGGCCTTTGATTCAATTGAAAATGACAGAAATATCTGGCAAAACATTGCATATTTTGTTGTTTAGTTGTTTTCAGCCTTGTTTCCTTCAGATTAAAAATTCATCAACATATACATGCATACATTAATCTCATTTTTCATCAACAGTTCATGTGAAACTTGATGTATGTGTTGCAGGCAAACGGTCAAATCAGGCATTTTGTTAAATGCCTAGGGAAATAGTTAAATATTCTTATTTGGACTGAAATTCTGATTATTTTGCTGACTGTAGACGAAATACTTCTCTGATATTAAGGAAAAGAATTCCCTGTAAAAACTTGTTCCATTCGATCATAAATATGTTTTTTCTAGTCTTTTCATGCCAATTTATCTCAAAATATGCAGCATTTCGTAAAATAAAAGGTTTTCACAATTTGGACGGATGAAGAATTATGAGGAGCATTTTTGAACGGAAATAAAATGACAATTTGTACTTCAATGGATTTTTTGTCTCAAAATATTGAAAATTAGAGAAGTCTTTGTGAAAACGTAAAAAACCTCGTAAACTCTAAAAATTTAAGTATCTGCCTAAGCATTAGATAGAATGCCTAACTTGACTATTCGCCTGCGACATATATATTTTATGCAAGACTTCACCAACCATACAAGTTATAACAAGAAAAAAATGAATACCTACCTCAAAATTGGGAGGTGGAATGTCCATTGGCACATTCATTGGATTAAATGAATTGATCGGAGCTCCTTTCCATGCTGAATCAGGTGCATTACTAGGTCTCATCCATTGGTCATTGGACTTATTGGGACTGAGCGGATTGCGTGGCATCAGAAGTTCTGGATTGACAACATCACGTTTGAATTTTCTTGATGGAGACCTCCCGGGCGATGGGGAATAACTGCGAGATCTGGTGCGGTACCTGCCGCGAGGTGACTTTGACCGGCGAGGTGATTTAGATCCCAGCCGTGGTGACTTCGACCTACGTTTTGGAGATTTTGGCCTCAATCCATGCCGTGGAGATTTCGATCTATGCCTTGGCGATTTGGATCTGTGCCTTGGAGATTTAGATCTTCGCCTTGGCGATTTGCCTCTAAAAATTGGTGATTTAGATCTTCTTCGAGGAGATCTGGACCTGCGCCTTGGCGACCTGGACCTATTCCGTCTGGGTGACCGGGATCTATTCCTTTTGGGTGACCTTGGTCTGAATGGAAGTGGAGATCTATTGCGTGATGGAGGAGATCGGTCGTTGCGTCTCAAAGGAGACTTACTCCTTATATTAGTTCTTCTCGGTGGACTGTGCCTTGACACCTTATTGTGGTGCTTGTCATCAGGTTTGTGTCTACTACTGTACTTCTGAGAAGATCGATTTTCTCTGTTCTCGGTTGAGTCTCGGATAATGATACGTTCTTCTCTCACCGGATTTGGCTCTTCAACGTAACCTCCTAATCTAGCTTTGATCGAGCCGGGGGGAGGTGGCTGATTCAACTTCAAAGTGTCTACAGCTTCAACTTTTTTGTGAGTTTCACTTGATTCAGTCTTATTCATTCCAGCGCTTTTTTGTTTCTGCCTAAGGAGTTCTGCTTCCAGTTGGTTTTTCTCAAACATTAATCTATCGATTAGACTTCTAGCTTCGTCACTTGGCTCCTTCGGAGCATCACATGTTCCATCACTGGACTGAAAAATGTCAAAAGTAGAGCTTTTGTCCCTGCTCATAAGGTTACTTAAGCTATCATCACCAGGTGGGAAAATATCAGGTTCAGTAAGTTTTGATGCGTTTGGGAAAATTGCAGCACATGGAGCTTTTTCCGCCATGACTTCTTCTGCTAAGGAGTTCAGTCTTACAGCAATTTCGTTCTCTTCTTGTGTGTTCAGCAGTTCAACTTTTCGCATAAATGATCCATTATCAAGGAGCCTGCGATGAACAGATTCATTGTTACTTTTCAATAATGAGTTCTTGTCGATATTTACATCATCATCTTCATCGTATAGAGATGTCTCAACACTTTTCTTGAAATTGCTCAGTCTATCCCTTATGGAGGATTCTTCAATAGGGTTTAGTTTAAAGCGGTTGTCCACCAAACCATGTCCACCTGGGAAAAGTCCTCCTGAGTGGAAGCCTCTACCGACTGGCCGTTTGGTGGGAGGTTTTACCTCAGGTGACTCTGTTTCGTTGGAACCAATATCGTCTAGAAATAAGTCATTATTTCTCAAGCGATGTTCTATTTCATCTTTGAATAGTTCTCGTCCGCGAGACATATTAACATGTCACTAAGTAAAATTTCATTAAAAGCAAAATTAGCTCCATTCTGAAGAAGTTGCTTGATGCCTAGAGCAAACAAAAAGAGAAAAAGCCCGATTAATATTCATGCTGTCAGAAAGGAACACGGAGTAGCAATTTCAAGATTACGAAATTCCACTTGTGATCAGTCCACAGGAAGTATTTTCAGGTGTCTAGAATTTGATGAATTTCATGTTCAGGTTGAAACTACTGAGTTAACTGAGCAAGAGCGTGTCTTAAGTTTCTAATTAATAGAGATGTGACAATAATGATTTAATTGTCTAAAATGATTAAATGTGTTAGAAGGGGGATTGCCGCCTGAGGACATTAGAAGGTCACTTCCTTCACTTTTAATTATTGTATTCACTATTTCCCAAATCAGAAAAAATTATAAAAAATACTCCAATATCAGCTCATTGAATTATCTTAGATAAAACGATCAGAATTTTTCGTGCAAATTCTCTTCTATATTGCATACATTTCTTCCATAGATTCCTAGCTTCTGAGATATGATATCAAAGCTGTGATTAAATGTCTATGTCATTCAATAATATTCGATGGTTCTACCTGGATAAAATGGTCTGTTCTGATGTCGAAATGGTTTATTGAGCTATTTAGGAGCAGCATGATTAAAAAGCATCATTTGTTCATCCTTTACCAGAAAGGAACCAAGAAACTTCAGCTGTTGCCAAATTTAACAAAGTAAATTAATTTTGTTCAAGAGAACGTACATGCAAATTTTTTGGAAAATTTTAAAGAATTTGCTTCATACTATGCAGAAAATTCACTGAAATTTGCAAAAAAATCCGCACGACCGTTTTCAGGCAAAAAATTAAACTGCCCAATTATAATTGGCAATAGCTGATGTGGCATGGTTCCTTTCTGCTCAATGCAGTCAAAATGTGGTAGCAACTATACCAGTCTTTTCCAGATAACGACGGTGTAAGTCAGCAATCACATAACTCGTTTGCAGAGTCTGAAAATCTCCGCCTCTATGTTATTTTTTTAAAAGAGAGCTAATTGATATCATTCCTTGAAGTTTGTTCAGAATTTTCTTCTCACGGAGAAGAAAAATCATGGAAGTTTTAAAGAATTGTCGTTGCGTAGTTATCCGTTTAGAAAATAAAGTATGACAGGAAGTCCGCAACATCGCTAACTGAGTTGCATGATTGCCGAATTGAACCGTCGATAAGCAGCATCTTATGTACAACTGAGCATGAAAACTACTATGATTCAGCTAGCCGTGAAGAAGTTCCCTTAAAGGCCCATTGTTTGACCAATGTTTTTGCTTCTTCAAGCCATTGCAGTTTTTTAGGCAAAGAACTACTTTGCTTTCGAGAATCTTGACTGAGAAGAGTTTAATGTGGGTAAAGAAATTAGGCCCATCGGCAGGGCATTACTGGTTTCACTCTTGTTTGAGTACATTAGGCAAATGTAGCCGAACAGTCCTGATTTGAAGCACTCTGCAATGCCATGCAAAGCGAAATGATGTACTTCAGTAATAAACTGAAAAGGTGCCTCAAGCCCTCACATACAAATCACCCAACAACTCCTTGCGACTACTGATAGATAACATCTCCGAGCTAGCTTGACGGGATGTAATCTCTTGGCCGCCAACATTAAAAATTGCTCAGTGGTACTCAATTCAATTCACATGAATAGGTACTTTGGCCTTTTGGTGCTTGGTACAGGACAACACGAAGTGCAAGCATAAGTCAGAGGTTGTGAGGCTTGCAATTAGCTAGTCTCTCCGAAGTCCAGCATTTTGCGATGCATGGCACCAAGGAATGAGCATGCTTTAAATCAGAACTGTTCAGGTGCGTTCGCCTAGAGAGCTCCAATAAGAGTGAAACCCATGGTATTCGGCCAATGGGTTTGCTTCCTATACCCTCACTGATCTCTCCTCAATCGGTATTCTTGAAAGGAAGCAATGCTTTCCTCAAAACAAACACAGTGGCTGGTATAAGTAAAAATATTGATCCAGCTACCACAATACTGATCAAAGCATATTGAATGAAATCAGAGTGGAAAGTGGGGTTATTTGGTCAATCAGCAATATCCCATCAAGCATCAATCGGACGAGTAATTTAATGATTGATCCATCTTTTAAGGTAGAGAATTCTGAGAACCGAGCGTCTAGTCAGAGTTGCCGCACCAATTTCAGTACTTGCCTATTTATACGTGCTCAACTCCAAATAATATGAGCTATAACTTACTAATGAACACATAGAATAAGCTCTTGCCTCCGTAAGAACTCAAGCATTAAAGAGCATCAGATTGTTCTTATATTTGGTGGGTTAAAACTTTCCCTTGGTTCATACAGCTGGTTAAGGTGATTTGACAGTTGCCGTTTTCTTGTCACAGCGACGTGCAGTTTATCGCATCGATTCGTTTATAATTTCAGCTACTTGTCATTTTTTTCGAATTTTGAGATTGCACTTCTGTTGTCATAAGACTTAAGAATTCATGTACCAAATTTGACAAAGAAATTATATTTATTAAAAGCAGGGTTCTTTCAGAGGAGTAATGAAGCATTCGAGTGCAGTTTCAATATCAGTATCTCATACGATATTTTTCCTCTAAAAAAATCCTGCCTTTATGACATTGAATTTCTTTGTAAAATTTGGTGCATGAATTAATTAGCCTCATAACAACAGAAGTGCGATCTAAAAATTCGAAAAAATGACAAGTAGCTGAAATTATGAACGAATTGATGCGATATATCGCACCCCGCTCTGACACAAAAATGGCAACTGTCGAATCACCAATGCAGTTTACAAGGCTTCACCATGGTGCTGAGTTTGTGCAGCGTACCGATTGAGTCTTACGATTCACAAACAACAGCGGCATATTAATGTATTCCTGAATCAAACGTATGGGAAAAATAGATTTTGCTGATCGTCAAATACAGATATCAAAAGTGCCAAATGTTCTCAAATGGAAGAAAATGAGCCTGTTTAACCTGACCATTTGAACTGCTTCGCAAGAACCCTGCGAACCCTTATGGCAAGACTAAAAATTTAGTAAGAGTATAGACTCAGAAATTTGGACTGTAGCTGATGAAATACAAAGTATTACCATGAAAAAGATAGGAATCTGAATTCCAAAAAGTGAGTTCAGAGGGATGTGGGGGGTGTTGAGCTCAAACTGATGTCCATTTTTCAAGTAATAGCAGAAGATACTGGGGGTAGGAAAGCACCATGAACTTGTTCACTGAGTGATGAAATGGAAAACTGCGTTGAATGACTGTAAGAAACTGGAGTGGCAAAAGATTTGAATGTGATAAAAGTGAATTTTGCCCCCTCAAAAAGTTCTGCAAGATTTTCCACAATACTGCGACCACGACTTCCATCAACAACCGCCGGTGATTTTGGTGAGTTCAACGTTGAGTTACTCAAGGTCAAGAATTTTGGCGGGATATGATGGCGGCATTTTTAAAATGACGCAACTGTTCCCTCTTGAGCGTATATCTATTCTAAGATTTCGTCCCATTATGTGGGTATTACTCCTCTCCATGTCGCAGCAATTCGCTGTCAAATGTTGCTGAAAAAATATGTTATGAAAGCAAGCTCAAATTTGAACGGTACGGTAAAAATTTTGAAAGAAATATTTCATTCCGAGTCCAACTCTCAACTTTTAGACATAAGGGAACCTTGGATCATATCTTGCAATTATTCTCCGAATTTGTTTATATTTTACTGATGCACAGCAATAAAATAATTAATAAAACGAAGCTATGATGGCGACGTGTTATTTGTGCTAGATGGATCCCAAACTTTCTAGACTGTGTCTTTCGCAATGAGGTTGGCGCTAATTTTAGATCAACTCAAATAGTGCGAAATAATAGCTCATCAGTGAACTGACCAAATGGATACCTCAAATTACTCTGACCATATCACATCACTGGCAAGCCAGTGACGTAGCCCAAAGATAAGTCTTATTATGGGTCAAATCAACAAGGATAAATTTCAGTAATTGACTAGCAGTGCTTCTTAGTTTTTTTGGGAAAATTTTATGTACATTACAGCTCAGCTGCCTTGAGCACCGCGGCTGTAACACAGTGCTGTGTGTCTGTCCAAAATAAACCAGGTCCAACTCTTGAGGAAAGACAGCATATACCTGCTGCAGGTATTAATGCTGAAAGTCAGTGAATGCACACCTCTGCGACGTTGCAACTCACATTGTCCATTAGTGATAGCAGGAAAATCTGTGAATTTTCCTCACTCTCTCAAAAATATTCTCAGTAAATTTCAAGAAGATATTCTGTAATTTTCTGAACAATAATAGTTATACTGTTCTCTTGATTTTGGGTATATGTAACAGTAAGTGGGCTGGAGAGAAAAAAAAATATTAAGGACCATGACACTTTCTCCTCAATCTCTTCCAATTGAACAGCCTTGAATTTACTTGAAAGAAATGATGGCAAACATTTCAAAATTCTTTTCTACAAATTCGAAGGAGACCTTGACAAAAAAATTTTGCTGAAAATTTTGTGGAGGTATGGGTTATGTTCCTTCGAAAATACTAACTTGCATGGCGTTAAAAGTTGAGCTTAAAACTCATTTATGTTGACAAAGATCTATTTTTCAGGGTTCTCACGAGATTTAGGAAATTAAATTTCTTGACATTTTAGGATATGCAGAATGATTAAAAAGAGATAAAATCGCCACTTCCGAACCTGATGCATGCAACATTTGTTGCTGGAAACGTCAAACATATTCTGAAGAAAGTAAAGGTGATTTAACAATTTTTCTTTGATTTTTTGTGCAACTTTTCCTGACATTCCCTAGTTCTTCCTGACTGTAAATACCTTGTCTTCTAAAGACAGAAAGGCACACAAGAACTCTGCTAACATTTATGATCTCTCATTTTTATGGGTGTAAATTATCATTTTACCACTTCAAAAATTCCAGCTCATGAAAATTTTGGACAAGCAAAAGAAAAAACAATAAAACTCACCTGCAAATCAAATTTCTTACAAATTTCATAAGCTTTTAAACACGCGAGACGAGCTAATGATGAGCTGTTGCCTAACTACCCGAAGTTTTAACAGGAATTTGTTGCGCAAATGAATTTATGACTTTTCTTTTTCTTTTTGCTTTGATTAGTATTTGTGTGGTTGTTGCTCCAATCTGGCAAATATTGGACGTTTCAAATTTGACGTTTCAAACTATATTCTATCCTTGTTGTTATCAATTACAGAACATTTAAAATTTTCAAGATCATTAAGAAATTTCCTATCACAGGATTCCATGAAATCACAGGTCTGATTGGAAAATAAATTTTTTTATTTTAATAAATAAAAAGGTTTGCTTACCAAAAAACTATTTCAAAAACGATGCATTGAGAACTTCATCATAGTACAAATTATTATTACATGGATAAAAACAACAGTAATAAAATTCTTAAAAATAAAAAATGAGTGGACTCACTGAGTTTATCACAACTGGTATCAGGTAAAGAGACCAGGCCCTTTGAAGGCTACACTCTGACTCCACGAGCCTGAAGGAGAGTAATGATTACGATGGAAACATCCCCATATTGCGTTTCCTTCTCGCCAAAGCTTGTCGATTATGATTCGCACCAGTACTTTTATTTTCATTCTTATGCTTTCGATTTCGGAGAACATCGTTATCTTGACCTTGACCTTTCGGTTTACCGACAACATTCCTCTCAGGTCTCGGAGCCCCCCTCCTTCGCGACTGATAACGCTGCGCTGCTCGTTCCCTCAAGACTTCTGGATTCACACAGAAATCAAACGGTTTTGGTCCATCCGATTTTTCTTCTTCGTCCTCTTCAGATTCCTCTTCTTGGACTTTTTGTTTTCGAGACTTGTCGTGTTCGAGCAGGACTCTCGGTGTAACAAATGGCCTAACTTCTTCCGTCAAGTCTCCACCAGGTGGAACGAAATCTACATCATCATATGTGTCATCGTACTCATCATCGTACAAGCTTGCTTCCGTGTCGACTGAGCCGAATTTCTGATACACCTCTTTCAGCTCACGGACATGCGATTTGTCGTTAAAACATTCTTTGAAGTTGCGGTACTTATCCTGTTTCTCTACCAACTCGCCTTCATTTGTACTTGGCTCCGGGCTCTTTAATGCTTCTTCAGGAATCCATGGTGTGTCTGGGTTGATATCTAGGATATGAGGAGGCAATGACTCTTCAAGAACAGCATTGATTACTTGACTACTTTCGAAATCGTAATATTCTAAACAAGCTTTGACGAATCCATCACCTAAGTGTGGGAGTACATCTTTAACTTCAGCTATGCGCGAGGAGATCTCGTCGTGTGTGAAAGTTTTCGGAGTATCGATTGCTTTGGAAGAGGATGGTCCAGCTCCACTTGTGCTGGGTTGATTGATATCAGGAGTTACACTCGTTGTCGCTGGAGGTGATGCATTTCGGACGGTTTCGGCTAGTGCCATACGAACACATCCCATGACATATTCTCTACGGTTGTGATCTATTTCAGGACATAAGCTACCTAGAAGATCTAAATCTAGGTCAATAGGATATAATTTGTGATAGTCATGCGTGAATATCCTCCCTGCCAAGCTTTCTGTAAGAACTTTGTAGTAGTCCTCGCAGAGCTTTTTTGCTTCCGATCTGAAACAAAAAATCAAAATGAGACTGACAAGTAGAAAACTTTTTCAAAGAGCGGACAGTTATAGTCTAAATCATCACTTGTAAGTATCTTCAGACTCTGATGCAGTAAAACTTCCAAATAATGAGCACTGATCTAACAAATTCTTTGAATTAACAAACTTTTTTGGCGGTCCTGAAAAAATCCCAATCTTTTTCATGTAAATTAAATTCTATTTAACGAATTACCATTCGACGAAGGAATTCTTCGGTCCAAGTATGATCTTTACCATGTACATCAAACTCTACTTAATGCATGGAAATTCCCACTCGCCCGGCAACAACACTGAGGAAAGCATTTTTGTCTTCACTCGCGTATTGTCCGCAGATTCAAAGATTATAATTTTACTGTGCTGCACATGAAGTGTAATATAGGTCATTTGTTTTGTTTGTAATAATCTTGTTTTATATTTTTCTTCCCGCCAAGTTTCTGTACCTATATCGTCGTGGTTAAGAGGGGGATTGGGTGTACAGGAAACTGGAGAAATCGAATATTTTCAAAAAGAATTGTGGCTCAAAATCGGGTTTTTTGAGGGTTTCGATTTAACGAATTTTCGATGTAGCAAATTTCATCGCCGGTCCTCCGGAATTCGTTAAATTGAAATTTTCATGTAGTTCTTAGTGAAGGTTCTTGTATCATTATTTTATTCTGACAGTAAATTTTTGAAAGCTCAAGGAGACTGCAAATCGACAAGACACCGTCACTAACTTTATGTCAACACAGTCAAACTTCTGGCAAGTTATAGTGCAGTTAAAAGTTAAAATTCCTTTTTTTTGCTAAAACAGTTACAACTGGGCTAAAGGTGGTTTCTCAAGCTCTGTTAACTCAGTTTTTAATGACATACAATTACAGACTGAATCATACTTCAACTTTTTTTTTTGGTAAGACAATTAAGGGAACTAGGAATAATTCTGCACCTTAATACAGATATGTGGTTCTCAATTAAAACTTAAGATGATAAAAATCACAAAATAAGATCAATAAAATTAGGAGGTTTACTTACTTATGTATTTTGGCAGTGTCTGTGCAGGCACTTATGGCGAGCCGGAAAGTTTTTAGAATTTCAAACCGAGTTAGATCCAGTTTTTGCCTCACATACACAATTTCTTCTGATGATGGAGTCTTACTACTTAGTTCATCAATTCTACTACTAATTATTGGCAGTACATTTTCGTAAAAATTTGCTAGTCTGAAATAAAAGAAGAACATAAAGCAATTATGTATATTGGAGAAACAAAAATTGAGTAGGGTTCTTTGACAATGTGTCATGAGATGGAAAATAAGAGTATTATGACTCCATTCTAAAAGAACAGGAACAACAGAAGTTCGTGGAGTATTTTATAATTTTAAGTTTCACTGTAGTTACTAAAGTCTTTGATCGATTTAGAATTACAAAAATTTCTAAAAATATTTTGAAAACAAATGATCTTTCTTTACTAGTTCAGAAAAGTTTCTTTCAATCTAGAAAAGTTAAACTGAAGGAGGAAGGAAACAGAAAGAAAAACTATATATGTGTGTACCTTAGTTCTACTCCTGCTGTGTGACACATTCCACGTCCTGGAGGAAAGCACTCGAGGAATATATCTAACGTTGCTACACTGTCCAGTAAGTGCAGGACCAAATCCGCGACAACTTTTAGACTTAACTTTTCAGGTTTCAATTCTTCTCGTTTTTCTAATTTCACAGGTTCACCGCTTGATAACTGAGAGCTAAATCCTATTTTTTCTTCTATTGTAGTAAGTACCTGAACACAATAAAAGAGGAATAAATCAAATTGTTTACACACAGAGCAAGAATTTTTAAGTTAAATCTAGAATGTATAAAGTCGACAAGCGCAATAGGATTTTTTTATTCCGTTTGGCTTATAAATACAATCTTTTTAAGCAAGTTTGAATTTTTTATGAATCATATATATCTTACTATTTGCTTAAATTTGTTGTTCTTCTTAGCCATTTGAAATCTATTATCAGTTTCAATTATAGCTATAATAACTAAAATTAGAATTACTGGAACTAAAAAAATTAAATAAAGTAAAAATAAAGTTAATTAAAGTGAAATTAAATTATAAAGTCAGGCAAAGGTATAAAGAAATTAGTGTGAAGGGAAAATGCAGAGTGATACTAGAAATCATGTTGTTCTTCTGAATATAAAAGGAACTGATTTCTTGATGTCACTCAAATATTGAGATTGCAAGTTAACAACCTTTGTAATGAATTTGGACACTGGCAGCTTATTTTTAGGCGCATAAATTAGGCAGACATCAAAAATCAAAGGCAGAGTGACGATGTAGCTATTATAAATAATTTCCCCTAATTTTGGCTTTGATATATTTTCCCACTGGAACAAAAAATATTAAACCATTGAAAGATAGAAAATAATTAATGGTTAAAAATAGGGACATGAGACATGAGAAATCATTCCCAGGGGCTTAAATGATCAGAGATGAAAATTGAAATAAGGAAAAATTTTGCCTCCACACCCATGCTTTCCTGTTTATTGATTGTAAATGCATATTTTGGATTTTGAGCCCATCATCATCACGGATTATTACAAAATTAACATGGAAATATCACAAATAATAGGTAAAAATAATAAATAAAAAGGTACATAATATGATACATGATAATATTTGATGGAGTCAAAATAAGTAAAAACAATAAAAAAATTAATAAAAATTGGGCAAGATTGAGTGAAGAACTTTTTATTTTTTTAAATTTTCATCTTATTACTGTTGTGCAAAATGCACTGCTCAGATTAATAAACAAGAGTTTCTCAGCGAATTTAAATTGATTGATTGGAAGGGGAGGTATAAATTTTTAACTGCTTACACATGATGCTGACTACTACACAGAGTTAAATTCAAATCCTTTTCTTGTGACTGTCAAAAGAGTTTTTCTATCATTGCGACGTTTCCCTGATGAAGGTGCGTAACTCCATTCAAAGGTTGCAGAATTTACTATGACAATTTAATTTTTACGGAAGTGTAACCGTGCAATTTTCGTCCAAAATTTTTTTGGTTTTTGCATGAGATCAGAAGAAAAATCAGTGAAAATTTCAGTTAAAAATAACCCAGGTACTCTTGGTAAAAATGCAATTTGCGGGAAAAAATTTGGCAACATTGAAATGTAATTACGTTTTTTAAAGGGGAGAATGACCATTACTGTATTTTTAACCATCAAAAATACACTAAACTTGAGCATTTTAGTGTATTCCGCATTAAAATATGATATTGCATGCTTAGAGTACCTATCAGTATGGTGAATACACCAATAGGCATTGAAAAAAGATTTGGGACTCACTTTTGATTCTGTGTGAGTGACTAATCTCATTAGCAGAGTGAAAATGATTTTTTGTGTCTCATAGTACGCTTTTCTTATTTCGTTGTCAAGAGGTAGCTCATCTAAAAGGTAAAATGGATAACCTTCTTGTAGAAACGATATAACTCCATTCAAAGAATCCGAACAAAATATTAGCTGAGACCAAAATCTGCAATGAAATCAAACAAACAAATGTTAAAAAATAAAGGGTGAATTTACAAGATATCGTCTTATCATCACATTCTCCGAGACACGGGGTATTTAGAATAATTTTCGATGGCTAAAGTGCGAAATCAGGTATCTCCGTTTGCGATTCCTAGGTGATATCAAACTCTGAAAATGCCCATAATAACTTCAGGAAAATTGTCTGGTGCTCAGGGCGCCGCCATTTTAAATTTTTCAAAATTGAGAAAACCCACGATCAGCTTTTTAGGAATATATCCTCAACAATTAATCTTACAAAAAAAAAAAAAATTCAGCAGAGAGAACATAATATTCTCAACCGAAATCACCCTCTCTTTCTTTTCCCAGATTAATTTTTTGGTCGTAAAATTAACAATTTCATAAAAAATTAGCTCATATAAAAAAGGAGCATTTTTACAGATTTTTGGAGAAACTTTGTTTCATATCTCTAGCCACGATTATCTGAGAAATAAACTATTAAGCTTATTGAAAATAGCTTAAAATTTACTTTTAGATAACATATGGCAAAAGTTTCAAAGCTTGAGTTAATCCTGTGAAACAACAGTTCAATAGCTCCACCTTTAAAATGTGATTTCGTCGACCTTTTCCCTCACAATCAAGAAAAAAAGAGAGGAAAAACCCTTAAAACAAGACCCAAACTGTGTAACAAGGTGGCAAAATAGTGCTGGGTCCGTACTATTTTGCGGGAAAAACTAAACCAAAAAGTCCAAACATTTTGACTCAAAAAACTCGAGGTTTTTTTTTGTAAGATTAACCGTTGTGGAGATATTTCTAAAAAGCTGATCGTGGGTTTCCTCAATTTTGAAAAATTCAAAATGGCGGCGCTCTGAGCACCAGACAATTTTCCTGAAGTCATTATGGGCATTTTCAGACTTCTTTTTCACCTAGGAATCGAACAAAACTGGTTTGGTTTAAGGGGCAAACCAGAACCCGAAATTTGTTGTGAGGTGTTATTTTTCCTTTGAAAAACAAGCCAACGTAATTATTTGAGAACTTTCTTATTATTTTCTCTGTCAGCAAAATACTCTGTATGAATTTCAAGTTTTAAATTTGACTTATTTCTCGTGTTGCACCAAACAGCATAACTCTCATGAGAGAAAATTTGTGCTTGCTGTACGAGCTTTTTCTCTCTACAATGAATTCTCAGTCTTGGACTGAATTTTTGATCCCCTGTTGGCATAATTACCAACACTTGTGATAGATTTTAAGTAGCTCTTTCAGAAAGTCCAAAGTTTGTTCAACTCAAAAATAATTTCTTGTGATATTCTTTGAAAGACAGAGAGACAAAAAGCAAGATCTATAGTCTTGCAAGTGCAACTGCTTGCTGTAAAAGTTCAGTTCCTTGCCCATCGATAATATATAACCAATCAGAAAGATTCGAATTGAGGCAATTATTAGGTGGCCACGACAGATTTTCATTGAGTATTTGGTATAATATTGCCTGCGAGTTTGGCAATTGTCAAAAATTTCAAATTTAAGACCCAATGAACTTTTTTTAGTCATTTTTAGTTTGTGCAATTTTAAAAAGTCAAGAGAACACTTAGTTAACAGAAATTTTCCAGTTAAAAAACAGTTTCAAAACTGTTTATTGTATGTACTGTCAGAGTTAGACCACTGTGCAGATCATAATGCGTACCTGAATTGCTGTAGACCTAAAAGCCACTCTATATCTGAGAGTAAAAACTTCATACGTTCTAACCACTCCTCTTTGGCACCGACAGGAAAAGACCCATCGCTTTCAGGACTCGGAGGTGGCTCATAAAGTGTGAAGAGTTTGGACTCAGCCCATTGTTTATCCTGCAAAAAACTTGTTACCTTAGTAAACATGAGATATATTTATTCAGCTGTGAAGCCTGCAGTGTTATGATAGTCAGATTTATATACACTGCCGATTGTAAAGTTACCAAAGAGGATAATATGGACAGAAGAGAATTGAAGGAGAGTAATTTTTTGTGTTTTAGTAAAAAGTAAAATTGAACAAATCCTTATTTTCATGCATTCATCTATGACTGGAATACTTTATGCAGTTGAGAACTGAAACTGGCTTATTATTGAAACAACATAAGTGCCAATAGTTTCCCTATGCAGATAGATATATCATATGCAGGGCTAGAAATAGTTCTTCAGTGCAAAATGCAGTCCAATTAATTGGTTGGAATTTTGGAGATAGTAAGTGTTATTGCGTCGATAAAGGTATCATAACTTCCTCACTCAGAAGAAAAATAATTGCAAAGAGTGACTTTTTCACTTCATGGGAAAATTGTCCAATTAGGAGGAAAATGTATGCACATGGTCCAACAATCAGAACCACATATTTGCTTTTCTACAATCGACCATATTCGCCATAGCGGCAAAAATGGAAAAGAGCTATTGGTTGAAAATTCTCATATGAAAGTAGTAGGTTGTGCTTGGTAGTTTAACCTGGGTCAAGAATTTTTAGTCTCTAGGATTAGAATAATCGAAAGTTTATCAAAAAGTTCATGATAAAATATAAAAACAAGGGATAATTTAACTTACTTCAAGTTGCACAAGACAAAGGTATGAGCAACTTCTGTTTCTTTGCAAGCTTATGATTCAAAAGCTTGGGAAACAAATTTGATAGTGAGAAATTGGCAAAAAGAGTATCAATTTGTACAAGATGTACTAATCTTTTGCAGAGAAACACGTACCTTTGTCTGATTTGCCAAAAATGACAACCATTTCAAAATGCATGTTTTATTTTTTTTTTTTAAATAAAAAGATATTAAATACGTACCAAAGCTGGGATATTTTTGGAAACACCATCAACCACTTTCTTCAAGGTTAAACATTCCAAAGCTAAACAGTTTGGATTCTGTGGAGCAAAACAAAAAACAAATGTAAGGTACTGTAGAGTTCTCAATGATTACAAAAGAAATAAGAATTTTCTGTTCAGATCATGGTAAAGATATCCTGGCAGGCAGATCAGGAAAAAATTGAACCTATTTGATGGTGAGCACAGGGGCTGATTCAGACGTTGGCCATGTACCTATGGACTGAACGCTGTTCGCAGCTCTTTTCATTGAAGGAAAATGTACAAATTAGCCACTTGCCTGAAAATCGAGGAGGGCTTCATAATTTTTTTTTTTTTTTACCTTTTGATTCCCTGTGATTTTGTTTTAAAAGGTTACTCTTTAGCCTACAATTTTTTGAATATGCTGTCGAAGGCCAGGAGAGAATGCTGGTTCTGCATATATTTCCCTTTGTTACCTGATCTCTCAAGGACAGTTACATAGAAAAATCTCGAGTTAATCCAAAGATGGGGATCAAACTCTCTTGGTTTAATGAAAACTCAAACAGCTTATGAGCTAGGAGAAAAAGAGAGACACTTGAAAGATTGTGACTGCGTGCCAGGAACCTAGCACTCAGGCTGTCCGCGCCAACACTGCGTCAACTGATATATTTCATTACAGCCACATTTAGTAGCCATCCCTCAACCCTCCTTTATTGAACTCTAATGTTCTTGATAATACCTCTGAAATGAGATGTAAAAAGATTCAGATTTATAACAGCTTTTCTAGACTCATACGCAATGATGGGGCTCAGCAATGGTTAAATTCAATATCTGGAGGGCGTGGGCTCTCTTAAAGATTAACACCAAACTGTCGACAGAAATACCAATTTTCCATGGAGTGGAGTATGATCTTACACCTGTTTTCCTCAGCTGCTAACTGGTAGATAATATTTAACGCTGCCTCCCATTCATGCTCATGTTAGACATTTTAGTAGCTCAGTTGCCGTTCATATTCAAGATTCAGACTATGGGTGGTGAGTTAGAAAGATAAACTAACCAATGCTTTACTGATATTCCAGTTGAAGTCGAATATGAGGTGCTTAATAATAATATACTTACGACTTTGGAAAGATCATGTGTTTCCATCTCACAATCTAACCAAATTTGGTGCCACAGAGGTTCAAGTGATGGAGAGACACTCTGTTTTCATGATATTCAACGACTGCAGATTGACTGAAAGTGATACCGATCGTGACAGTAAATCTTAAAATTTAATAAAAATTAAACTTTGATAAAATACTGATAGTTTTCACAAAATCACTGACGATCACATGTAAACATTGTTTTCTTTTTTGTTGACTTACTTCCGGTTCAGTCTTCAGTCCATTCAATTCCAACAGACGGAATCCAACCGGAAACACAAAAGCGCGGGAATTTCAAAATATTTGGGCGAATGGTTCAAAAGTGGTTTCAAATTCGTCTCTCGTCTATTTTTTTCTCTTGTAATGCTTTACACGGTTTGTGAGACCAAATCCTGCACACTACAATTGTGTGTAGTATATTTTCTTTTTTTACCACTTCGTAAGTGGTCCACACGGTTGATTTCATGCTTAATCCTGAGGTGACTACTCCTGAAGACCATCAAACTCAGGTCACCTGACCGGAAATCACGCCCAGGACCTCTTGGTCATATGGGGCCAGCGTTACAAAAATTGCGTCAAAGGAAGCTGACAAATCAGTCCATAATTCAAATCTGTATCCATCTATTCATCCATTGTAACCCTTGGTGAGTCTAGTTTGAGATTATCAAGCGCATTAGGTAAAATACAGCACTTAAAGCACATAAGTCCACTGCGCAAATTGGTAATCACAGGCAACATAACAACCTATCAAAGAATTGGATCAAATTTCTTTCGACAGATGGTTATATATGCAACCCTCAGGCGCCGACTAGCATGCTGTAAGTGACCTTCGGCGAAGAGGTGACCCTGAGATCCTCAAATAACAGGGTGCGGAGACTGATCACTGAAGGGCAGCAACTCACTTGTATCTACCACAGCTCTGAAAACTATGCCTTTAAGACTGAAGATTGGATGTGGCCTTAGAGCATATAAAAAGTTTAAAATGTAATTAAGGGACTGAAATTTTATCTGTGGCCTTTGAAAAAAAGCAACTTTAATTTTTTGTGTTTAATCTATTTGTATTTATTTACAACTTCATAATTGTAAAGAAATGGCTGTAGTATGTGACATTTTTTCCAATTAGGCTTGCATTGATTAGGTCTGACCTAGATCTGCCAACTGTGGTTTACGCTCAATTGATCTGCATTAAGCGCTTTTTTCTTTGATACAAAGTCTTTAAAGTACAAATTGAATGAAGGAAGAATTTTTAGCCCTTACATCCTCGAGGAGGCTCTGATTTTAAAAGCTTTTTTTGAAAATCCAAGTCCTGAAACATTGTGTGGTAAAGAAAAAATATCGAATTTCTATTTTACAAATTTTATTGTAATGTACTTAAATTAATTTTCAACAAGGAGGAATCTCACAGTTCTAACAAGTCTTATTTCACAGGTGCTCCCTCAACTAGAACAGAACAGATTGTGAGAAAACTGGATACGCAGTAGCTCTGCTTCATCTTGAATAAAACAGGAGTGATTGATTTATTACACTTAATTTACAAATTATACATCTATAGTAACAAGGATATAGGATAAATAAACAAGAAAGCAGGGGTGAAAAATCAGTTCCGATGATCAGGAAAAAGTATGAAAAATAGTCTATCGAGGAAAGGTTTTAATGATGGCTACCTAAACAGCTGCTGAATATCTACGCGATACTTCACTCCAGTTGACGATGTCCAAAATAGCTTTGGTGTATGAGGGGCGGACGTTTTTGTACTGCAGGTAGTAGGCGTGCTCCCAAACATCAATTCCAAACAAAGGAATCAAGCCTGGAAAAAAAAGCAAGAAGAATGTGATGACTTTTCTTCCTTGTTAATTTAAAATTTTGAATTCAGATTTGCAGAGCACTCTTGAGTCTTTCTTGAGTTACACATGTGTAAAAAACTACGATGTTAGTAAGAAAAATACTCACCAGTTGTGGCTTGAAGTGGATCTTGGTTAGCGGTGGTAGTCACTTGCAATTTCTTAGTCTGACTGTTAATTCCCAGCCATCCCCAGCCTGAGCCTTGAACACCATTTGACGCAGTCTGCAATTGGGTTTTTAGGTTGTCCAAACTTCCGAAATCTCGATTGATTGCTGCCAGAAGATCATCTATCATGACAGAAAAATGGCAGTGTGTTAATTATTTCTTTCAATGGAATAACCACTCACATTTAAGCTTCTGCTGAAAGATATTTGTGACTTTTCACAGAAAAAGGAACTGAAAAATTGGGTCAAAAAACTGAGTTTGAGATTTTGCTTGAGTACTCTCTCTAGCGTTCTGGAGAATAGGTGACGGATGGTTTCGTTTATTTTAGTGACATAAAAGAACTTGTTCTAAAGTTTTACTATGGTTAATTTTGTAACTCAAACACTAACCACCAAGTGGTTAATAGATAAGCAGGTTTAACTGTCCCATGTCTCAGGAGAGGTGATGTGCTCTGCATAAAATTGTTGGTAAAGTTGAAGAGAATGATTAGAGAAATAAATTGTAAAAATAAATTGAAAGGGTTTCTAATTGGCAGCGAATCACCTATCGTACTCAACTTGCATCCAATTTTATTATCTCGAGAAATATGTTCTCTTTCAAACTCCTTTCACTCTCTACCAATACCCTACTACTGTTAGTAGGTTAGTTCATGAAGTATTTGTAATAGCCTTTTCTTTGTACAAGCAAACAAATCAATTATTATCTTATCCATCTTATCTTATCTAAATCACTGTAGCTCTAGCTTGATTGGAAATTTTAGAGCATTTATGGTTCCAAAAAAGTTTGTGGATCACGTTTCTGTAGTATGGCATCTCAAACTCAGTTTCGAATTTTAGTGGACTACACTATGAGGGAAAAAAGTATGGTGATCACCAACAGACTCTATGGTAGCAAAAACTGGAGATTTAATTGCATTTACAATTACAATACGTTACTTGTAATTTGTGATCGTCAACAGGAAAATTGACTTTTGTTTACATAATCTTCAAAATTAAGTTATTGAGTTGTAAAGCATGCAGAAGCTTACAACGAACATTTTGAGACAAAAAATGCTCAGAAATGTGAAATCAAACTGTAGCTGTACAAGTTAAATTAAAACTATGCAATTCTCAAAACAAAGTTTTGAGAAAAAGCTGATGCAATTTTTATTCTGCCACATTTCAGGCAAAAAATTGCCACGTTACAGTGCAAGATCTTCATGTATGTATGAGCCGCTTTTACGGCGCGCTAGGGCGCTCTGCGACGCCTATTCTCCACAGGAATCTGTCATGGTAGAGATCCTCCGGAAGGTGGCATCTCTCCATCTCTTCATGGATGCCCTCTACCCACCGTTTGGCTGGACGCCCTCTCCGTCGCCTACCTGGGGGGACCCACTCCAACACCTTCTTCGGCAACCTGGTATCAGCCATTCTCTGCACATGCCCATACCATACCAATCTGTGCAAGATGTGCAATCTGTACCAATAGTGCAAGATCTTTAGTGGCACAAAACTGCTGTGCTGAGGAAGAAAGTTGTGTGAGCCTTCAGATGTTGCCATATTTCCCTCAATAACAAACAAATTACTAGGAATAGTGTGAATATTTTACTTCAAATTTTTCGGACAGTTTTGTTTGCAATATAGGTACTCTAAAATATCTTAAACTCTTAAGGAAAAATATGCATAACTTTCCTCAATAATACATACTTTATCCGGGGAAATTTTGCAACTCTCAAATGTTCATAAAATGTTCTTCCTTAGCACAGCAGATTTGCAATTTTTCTTTAGGATACTAACGAGCATTGAAATCTCAAGAATAGATTTTTCAACCCGAACCAACAAGAATCTGTCTACTAAAAATTACACATCCATGGACTAAAGCTCTTTCTATCATGGCAGGTTAAATAAATATTCGTTTGAGGGTAAGTACTTACCGGAGGGTTTTCCACCATCTTTTGATAGAACAGTCCAGAAGATTGAGTGATTGATATGCCCACCTCCATTAAACTTAAGGGCTGGGCCTAATGTGACGATAGCATTTGCATCATCTGCAAAAAAACAAAATTGGGTTATGAAATTATGGCTGCCCTTGCAAGTATTGGAAAAGTTATGATTGGAAAATTTGAAATTTGAGATTTGAAATTGAAAAAGAGGATAGAGATACAGGAGGAAAAGAGAGCATACATCATGTCAAATTACGATCATGGCATAGAGTGTTGAAAAAAGTAGAAAAGTTCATGGTGTGAAGGAGGAAAAACTCTTTAAAAAATTGTTAAAATAAACTTCCTAATCAGAGAACTTTTTTTTGGTTTTGTTTCTAATGTCAAGTCTTTCATCAATATTTTTTTTGAAATTTTCATAAAAATCTTACCAAAATTTTCAGATCTGTATCCCTGGTACGTAACAACAACCATAAATTTTTATGAACTCTTAAGAGAGTAAAAAATTAAGATTTCAGGAAACCTTTTTGAGTTTTTTCAAAAATAAAATTCATGTCAGATTACCTTCACTAATGGAAATTTTTTTAGGAAAAAATACGAAATTTTAGGAGTTTTTTGACACTATTTTTTAATTATATATTTTACCCCTTAAATTGATGGTCAAAGTGAGAAACCCTTCATCAGTGTTTACGACATTGCAGACTTCCTCATTATACTTACTTTATTTTCGCTTTGGGAAACTAATCAACGTACTTTCTTGGAAACTTTCTTGAGTTTTCTTCTCTGTTAAGTAAGTAGCAGAATTATTAGTAAAAATTTCAAAGTAAAAAGTTGGCTTTAGACTCTTCAAAAAGATAAAGTAAGAAATTTGGGAACTCTGCACATATGTGGTTTTGTATTTTGGCCATCCTTACATTTTAATTTAAAAAATATCCAATGAGGGTTTCCTGAAACATTACTCTGACGTAATCATGAAATGAACATAAAAAATTGTGCTGGGTTTAAAGACAACTGCGTTTCCAAAATGTACTAAAAAATAGGAAAAGTAAAATATCCCACTTTTCGCTGTAGCTTCCTGAAGTTTTTCGAGTGCGACATTGTAATTCGTAACATAGGCTGCATGATGCTTGGAATGATGAAGCTCCATAATTTCACCAGAAATCACAGGTTCAAGGTCTTTATAACCAAATGGTAACTTTGGTAGAGTTGCTTTTTCTGACATAGATCGGTTGACAACATTCATGCAGGTTCTAAAACAATTAAAAAGGTGCAAAATTAAAGAAGAAAGCCTTTAATATAGTAAAAACTTGAGTCGGTGGCATTGCCGAGCTTACTTTTCACAAAGAAACTGTTTACCTATCTTTCGGTGATTTCTCCTACTAAACTCAAAACCACAGCCTTGGAATGGTAATAAAAAGGTTTGCGGTTCTGGAAGAGGAAGATAATTTTTTAGAGGCAAGGGTGAAAAGACCTCTTCGGCAGTGACTTTTCAAATGTGGCATTTTGTGGTGGTTTGGCACCTGCTGGACTTGCTTGAAGACACTGAACTGAAAGTTAGCTTGTAGAAAGCAAACAACACACATTGGATATCCTGGCTCTTGGTGAAACTGATTGAAATACGCAAGAAGCTAAGCTTACTCTATCATCGAATTCAGACTTATCTTTCACATTGTATGGAATATAGGAATGACTTCCCTCTAACTCATGTACGTCAAATTTTTCTATACTTAATCTGGGTTGGTTAAAGTGATGGCAACCAGCTTCACATATTTTGGAGTTACTTACTCGGAGTAGAAAAACCTTAAATATTTACCACAAATGATCGTTCCATCAAACTTTTTATCAGTATATGTGTCAAAGAAATGGCCACGGGAACCTTAGTAGTAAGAGGCTGTTATGATGGCTCCTTTAAAGGCAGGGCTAAAACATAATATAAGCACTTTGCAGATGTATGGACTGTCATCGATGTGATCTATCAAGCATTGCTTGTGTCAGTTGACTGCGAAGCGCATGGCATTACAAGACAAGGTACAGTTTCTCCCTGTACGTAAGAATAAGAGAATTATAAGCAACTGCCGACAAAGTAGGATAGGTTGGGAAAATGAATCTCTGAAGGATGGATGTATGGAAAATCTGAGGAAAAAAAGGAAACTCCAAGTCAGGTTTGGTTCAGGGTGTAAAGATAACCTACAAAGACTTTAAAATCTTACCGACTGCTGGCAAGAGAGGAAGCAATTTTTTTGGAGCACGCAAACATGTTGACGGTTTCTTGCTACAATGAAGAGGAATTAAAAATTAGGCACGGAAATATTTCACGTAAAGAGGGTGATGCCGAAATTTCTCACCCCGGTGAAAACCCTGAACACTGCCACTGACAAAACTGGACCAAAATTTTAGTGATAAAGGTTATCAATCACTTGATTGTGCAATCCTCTTGGCGCACTCTAGCGTCTCAAAAAGCTATCTGCTGGAAAATACTTTGGGAAAAGCCTGGCAGATCGCGCTGTGCAGGAAATGGTGGCGCAAAGTTCAGAAGTTCAGAAGTTGGTGGTTTCAGAAAAATTCGAAAAATGATTTTCGAAAATTTCATAAATTCGTAAAGCGATAAGTGGCGAATGAAGGGAAGTTGAGCCGGCGTTAGAGATGCATCTTAGGTGAAAGGGAAAGAGCTATTATTACGGCTGAAATTGGTGCATTTTTAGAAAATATAAAATTGGAAATCGACACCAAGTGTCAGTAGCATTGTCTAAATTAATTATTCTCGAGAAGGTCGAACAGACAGAAGCGTTACGTATCTTCTTTTTTTCATTTTATTTATTTATATTTTAATTTAACTATCCATTTACCTAAGTTAACATTTTCCTGATGACGACACAGACTTTTGGTACGGGTGGAAGGGAGGGGGGGGGGGGGTCGGAAATAAGTAAAGCCAATATACAGCGTCTCGCAATATATATTCTTGGTTTCCTATAGCTCTGTATTTCATGGATTTCAGTTTTTATATATTTGCAGACTTTACCCGAAAAAGTCCACATTTTTAAGATTTTACCCGAAATTTTACAACCTACCGCGCTCAGGTCTTAGGAGGATGACCTTCAAACTTTTCATTTTATCCGAGTCTCATACTCAATACACTCAAACTTAATGTCATTTCTCACTCCATATTTATAATCCTGTGACACAGTGCGTTTCATGGTCAGTTATCATGAGGTGCGCCTTCAGCCAGACCCCTAACTCTTGAGCGATAACTATTCAAACGCAGCTGTCGTGGTATTGCATACGCATCGATTTGAAGGCGATTCTCACTAACGGGGTGATTGTCGGTTTTTGCGCAGATGAGTCATACGCGGCAGTCATTTGCATTAGTTTTTGTTTCTATTCAACAATTTTCTCACAAAAATAAATTGTGAAAATTTCACCTTGCAGTTGTTATTGGCTATTTTACTATACTTATATTTTTTGGCGCGCACGTAAAACTTATTACAAGATGAAATAATTATCACAGGATGTGTAGTTCCGTTATAATCAGGCCCGGACTTAGGGCGTGTGCAGGGCGTGCGGCGCACACGGGCGCCAGCCTTTGGGGGGCGCCACGAAAGAAGAAGAGAGGGAAAAAAAGGGGGGAAAAGGAAAAGGAAAAAAAGGGAAGAAAGGACAAGGGGAAAAAAGGAAAAGGAAACAAGGTTGGGCAGTGAAAGCAAGGAAGAAGGGGGAAATGGAAGGAAAAAGGAGGCAAGAAAAGTGAAAAGAGAGTCCGCGAGAAAGGGGGGGGGGCATAAAAACCATAGACAAAATATAAAGAGAATTGCCGTCTAAAGGTAAATTTTCAGGACAAAAACTCCACCTGGTCCATAGACGGTCAGGCGCCCCTTGACCCTAAATTTGCGGCTGTACAGAAATACAAGAGTAGGCATGTAGTAAGGGGGCGCCATAAATCCATCGAACAGGAGCCGACATAGCATTTTAGGCCACGTCCGCCATCTTGGATTTGAGAATTTTTAAACATAGTAAAAATTCGAGTTTCCGGTCGAAAAATACCCTCAGACACCGAGTTTCAAAAAAATCCATCGAACAGGAGCCGACATAGCATTTTAGGCCACGTCCGCCATCTTGGATTTGAGAATTTTCAAAAATCGACTAAAAATTCGAGTTTCCCGTCGAAAAGTACCCCTGATCCCGCGGTTCACAAAGCTCTAACGAACAGAAACGGAGGCCAGAACCGGGGCTCATTTTAGGCCACATCCAACATTTTGAGTGAGATTTTAAAAAATTGACTAAAAATTCGAGTTTTCCGTTGAAAAATACCGTGTGATACCGCGTTTCACAAGACTCGAACAAACAGAAACCGAGATAGCATTTTAGCCCACGTCCGCCATCTTGAATTTGAGAATTTTAAAAAATGGACTAAAAATTTGAGTTTCCCGTCGAAAAATACCTATTGGCACCGAATTTCAGAAAAATCCATCGAACAGGGGCCGAGATAGCATTTTAAGCCATTTCAGATTTTCGAATTTTGAATTTTTTGAATTTTGACAGATTTTGATTTAAAACGCGTGATCCCCAAAATCGAAGCTCAGATTCGGATTCCTCGTAAAAAATCGATGCGATTTCATGTATCATACCCTGACACCGAATTTCAGGAAAATCTATCGAACAGGAGCCGAGATGGCATTTTAAGCCACTTCAGTCATTTCGGATTTTTGAAGTTGAAAAATTTTACTTAAAACGCGTGATACTCAAAATCGAAGTTCAGAATCGGATTCCTCGTAAAAAATCGATGCGATTTCATGTATCATACCCTGACACCAAATTTCAGGAAAATCCATCGAACAGGAGCCGAGATGGCATTTTAAGCCACTTCAGTCATTTCGGATTTTCGAAGTTGGAAAATTTTACTTAAAACGCGTGATACCCAAAATCGAAGTTCAGATTCGGATTCCTCGTTAAAAATTGATACAATTTCATGTATCATACCCGAGCATAGCGTGAAGGAAAGAGACGTAACGTAGACATACTGATTCGAGCATATGAATCCAACGTGGCAACATGGGTAGTGCTCAGTGGGTCAGCGGAGGAGGAAGAATAAGAATTTGTCGTGAGAAATTCCTCGCGACGAAACCGAACGCTTAGCCGGCGCTAACCGGCGCCTCCCCGTTCGGTTTCCCTCGGGCGACAGGCGGCGGCGTAGTTCAAAGCGGAAGTACGACAGAATCTATACGCGTCGTTAAACCTTTCCTTCACGCTATTCTAACATATTATACATGAAATCTCATCAATTTTTCGCGAGGAATCCGAATCTGAGCTTAGATTTTGGATATTACGCGTTTTATTCTATTTAAAATCGTAAGAGAATTTACAGAATTGTCCTTGAAAATTGATCACACATCAGTGTTTTTTTTACGTCATTAAACCTCTTTCCTTCACGCTATTCTAAAATTTGATACATGAAATCTCATCAATTTTTCACGAGGAATCCGAATCTGAGCTTAGATTTTGGATATTACGCGTTTTATTCTATTTAAAATCGTAGGAGAAATTACAGAATTGTCCTTGAAAATTGATCACACTTTAGTGATTTTTTACCCCGTTTTTCTTCTACGTTCACGTAATGAAATTAGATCAACAGTTGACTCATCGACTGGTCTAGCCTAACCCCCCAGAATTGGTCTAAAGGGCGAACGATTTTATCAGATAAGATGTGCGGTCCTAGTTTCCGGGCAGTTGCGGTTTGATGGAAGCTGCGATGAGGAGAAACGGAAGACATGCGAAACTCGGGCGGATATTAAGTGAGAAACCAGGTAGGGGAAAGGCTTTCTTCCCGAAAAGTTAGTGCTCGGGCCAACTTACATGGTCACTGGAGCATTGTATAGCAGGTTGCGGGAAACTATTTTTTTCAAGCAACAACCAATTGGATCGCATTTTACAAAAAGGAGCTATGAGCATTTCAAGATTGCTGGGATTGTGCAACTTAGGTACATTTTGCAAAGAATTCTTTGCAAAAAGTAAACTTTGCGACGGTAATTTTCGTCTTGAATTCATAGTTTATTGCGAGTAAAGGTGAAACTAGTTTAGATGATCGTTTATTTATTTTTTTTTTTTCATTTTTTTTTTCAGCCAGGACATTCCCCTTCTAACTTTATTCAACAATAGATGATCGTTTATGTTTGCAAGGTTAGCGATATTGGAATGTTCTTGCGATAGGTGGCTAATTAAGGGAAGTTGAGCCGGCGTTAGGGATGCATCTTAGTTGGAAGGGAAAGAGCCATTATTACGGCTGAATTTGGTGCACTTTTAAAAAAATTAAAATTGGAAATCGACACCAAGTGTCAATATCATTATCAACGTTTGTTAATCTCGAGAAGGTCGAACAGACAGAGGCGTTACGAACCTTCTTTTTTTCATTTTATTTATTTATTTACTTATATTTTCATGTAATTATTATTCTACCTAATTTAATATTTTCCTAAAGAGGAGGCAGACTTGTGTACGGGTGCGTTACGGGTGGGAGATGGGGGGGGGGGGGGGGGTCGGAAATAAGTAAAGCCAATTTACAGCGTTCCGCAATATATCGTCACCTTCCGGGCAAAGTATCACAAGCGCCATGCGACGTTTAAACATTTCCGCCGCCATTTTATTTCTTTACAGAGAAATTGTTCAACGAAGCTGTCCGAAAATTTAACTGAATTTTCTTTGTGTTGCAGATGATATTCAGTGAAATTCTGAAACTGACTCAACCAAGAATTTCTCTGTAAAAAAATAAAATGCCGGCGGAAATTTTTTAACGTCGCATGGCGCTTGTGATACTTTGCCCGGAAGGTGACGATATATTCACGGTTCCAAAAAGTCCAAAATTCCAAAAGTCCAAATTTTTAAGATTTTTCTCGAGATTGTACAATCTACCGCGCTTAAGTCTTAGGAGGATGACCTCCAAACTTTTCATTTCATCCGAGTATCATACTTAATAAACTCCATTGTAAAGATCTCTCATGTATCCACTGCAAACTTAATGGCGTTTCTCACTCATTTATAATCCTGTGACACAATGCGTTTCATGGTCAGTTATTATGAGGTGCGCCTTCAGACAGACGCCTGAATTTTGAACGATAACTATTCAAACGTAGCTGTCATGGTATCGCATACGTACCGATTTGAAGGCGATTCTCACTAGCGGGTTGACGGTCGGTTGTTTCGCAGGTGAGTTATACGCGGTAGTCATTTGCATTAGTTTTTGTTTCTATCGAACAATTTTCTCACAAAAATAAATTATGAAAATTTCACCTTGCGGTTAATATTGGCTATTTTACTCTATATTTTTTGGTGCGCGAGTAAAACTTATTACAGGATGAAATAATTATCACAGGATGTATAGTTCCGCTATAATTGAATCGTTTAAATCCGATAATGACAAACTTTCCCCATCCCTTAATACAATGTTATTGAAAAATCAAATTTTCCAAAGAATGATTTTTTTGAGATTTTCGGAAAAATTTAATTTTACGAAAAGTTGGTGGGCGTGGGAGAAAACTGAGAGCATTTTCGGACTCAGCAGCTCGTAACACGTAATTTTGTTACCATCAAATATATTCAAAAACATTTCCTGTTCCTTTTAGATGCAAAACAAACAGACAAGTTTGAAGTAGATTGAGTAAATTCGGGTGGATTTTATCGTTCGACCTGTGAACACATCACAGGGGAAGTAAAGTCTCTTGGACCCAGAGTCCAGACTCTTCAATTTGACAAGAAAAAATACCCTTGATTCAATCGGATTTTTGCTTAAATCAAGAGTAAATCCGCTTAGATTAAGAGACTAGGCTCTCGATCTAAGGAGAAATCCGCTGAATCAAACGCGTGTTTTTCTCGTCAAATCTTTTAAGAGTCTGAACTTTGGATCCAAGAGACTTTTCTTCCCAGTATGTTTTTGAAGAAAAACTGGACAAGATCTTAAATATTGCAATAAGTTTCAGTAAATGGGGCCCCTTCAAATAGGAGCTAGGCAACATACACAAAACTCAGGTGAATAGCAATATTTACATTATGTAATTACTAGTGCCACTTGGGGCCCCTTTGACGATCACATCTTCATAGCTGAACTCGAAAAATGCGTTTTCCAGTTTGCGACGAAAAGTGGAAAATGCGTTTTCCAGTTTGCGACGAAAAGTGAAAAATGCGTTTTTCAGTTTGCGACGAAAAGTCTCCGATCATGTTTTATTTTTTGAGTGAATATCAACCAACATACTTATAATCATGTATTCTAAGTAAATCATAGAAAACTTCAAGGAACCATTTTGGTTAGTAATCCTTGCAGAGAATAAAACATATAATCGGAGGTTTTTAAAACGCTTAAATTGAGATACATCTTTTTCGCATTTAGCCATCGATACATGACGAACAGAAATTCAAAACCTGGCGAGCGTCATCAGGTTATTGCTAAAATATGCATGTCGCTCCTCAGCGTAAAAGATCCTAAATGCCCTGTCTTCATGAGGAAATTTTCTCTAAATTTGGTCTAGGACATTAGGTATAGCAACAAACACCTGATAACACTTACAAGATTTTGAATTTCTGCTCTGAATATGAAAAAAAAAATTCACACTTCTACAGCTTCGTGTTGCTCTCACCTGAAAATTTCAGTTTCGCACGGTTCAATAAAAAGATTCTCAGGTTTTGACGTTACTTATTTATGTTTTTCATGTGTACAGCTAGAAACTAGAAAACACAACTCGAAAAGGAATGGGGAAACAACTTTTGAAAGGCTCATTTCCACACCACCTTAGGAGAGTCCGATCAGGAAAATGATACGGTACTGCTCCTGGAGGTAGAGCTTTCGGCGCGTTTTTTTTAACGTGGTGTCGCCATGAGCCCTAATCCACGGGGGAGGGGGAGGGGGGATGGAACAAAATAGCACACTTACCAACGCTGACGCAGCTCCAGCTTCCTCTGCTCCATGCCGTTCTTGATTCTGCTAGAAAGCAGCTCTGCTCGTGAGACGGAAGTAGTGCCCACTAAAACTGATTAACGATTATAACCCTTATCTAGCAATGAGGCGAAGTAAAACGGTATCTTACCTTCGGTTGCGGGAACAGCAGCAGCAGCACCTGAAACAGAAAAAGAAAGAAAAAAAAAAAAAAAAAAAAAAAAATCCGACGATCCCGGTACGACGATCCTGGTACGACGATCCTGGTACGACGATCCTGGTACGACGATCCCGTTACGATGACGGCCTCCCCCAACCCCGGCTTCCGGCCCCCAGGTTCCTTTCCCACCTCCTCCCTTTTTTTTTTTTTTTTTTTTCCACTCGTGGTTTGCTGAGATCCTCCGGGGCGTAACGCCCCGGAGCCGCCGTCGCCGGCAGGGGCGCCCGCCGGGACCCCATAAGGGTCCGCTGGGCGCCCCCACCCCCAACCCCCCGCGAGGGGGGAAAAAGCCCCCCCTTGCGGGGGGGCAAAGACCCCCCTCGCGGGGGGTCGGGGGCAGGGACGCCCAACGGACCCACGGGGTCCCGGCGGGCGCCCCTGCCGGCGACGGCGGACCCCGGGACGTAACGCCCCGGAGGATCTCAGCAAGCCAGTCGCAGAAAAAAAAAAAAAAAAAAATCCTACGCCTCCCCCCGTGATTCTACACCGCGGCCCCTCCCCCCTGGGAAACCCTACTCCGCGATCCTACTTAAACCCTACGAACATCCCCCCTCTCCCCGGGAGCCCCCCTAGGAAACCCTAGCCCGCGATGCCGCACCAACCCCACGTACCCCCCTTTCCCCGGGACTCTCCCCCCTGGGAATCCTCAACCCGCGATACTTCCCAACCCTACGAACCCCCCTTCCCTGGGAACCTCCCCCCTCAGCGATTCCTCCCCCCAAGCCCGTTTCTTCAGCCGCATCTGAAACAAACAAGGCAAATCAAGAATTATTAGCATGATTAGCAACAGGTGACAAAACTGGCTTCTAAGTTTCTATTTAATCCCTCATCTACGTTGTTAAAAGTTCTGTTCTATGATCATCAGTGGCTTGGCGTGCTTTGCGATATATTGATTGTTATGCCACTTAAACCTATGGAAAAGGATCGATAAACAGGGTGTTCGTAGCGAACACCTTCATAATCGATTCTTTACCATAGGTTTGAATGGCATATCAATCGATATGTCGCAATTCATGCCACGCCACTGATTATTAAGCTGGACTTATGGATGCTAAAGAGAACTATTTGCATGCAACATACTTCCTTTTAGCGTGCATAGGTCCGATATCCATTTGTCCATTTATCTCTTGTCAAAATTCTAGTCAAGGCACCATGCCAAAATGTATCAAATTTTAGGTATTACTTTTTCAAATTAAAATTGCCGTTCCGTGTTGCTTTTTGACTATACCATGCAGCGTTAATTGCAGAAAAGTGGTAAAATAGTGCTGCATCCACACTATTTTGCGGGGGAAACGAGGCCAAAGAGAACTTTTTGATTTCTTTTTTTTCCGAACTTTTTGGCCTTGTTTTCCCAGCAAAATTGTGTGGACGCAGCACTATTGTACCATTTGGCCTATTTTACTATTAATTACTATTGTACCACCTTCTTACATACTGTCGCCCTTTTGACTTAAAGGCATATCTCAATTTCCACGTGAGCTCTATTTCGCATATAAAACCATGCTTTTTGAGGCTCATGCGGAAATCGAGATACGCCCTTACGCCAGAGGAGCGACAATGCGTCCGGGCTACGTTTCTTTGAGGTTTTATTTTTCTCGATAATTTCAAGTTTGCATTCATCTGTAGAGGTAACTGAACTGCATCACGCGAAAAGAAACTAATTTTTCTGGCTCACTTAGAAAAATTTATGGCATTTATGTCTTTGCTACAATAAACCGAAAAAGCTGACTCCTTTCTACATGATTCAGTCTAATTACTTTCAGTTGAATGCAGTATTGTTCGATAGTATCACAAGAGAGCCATGCAGAACTGAAAGGAATTGCAAATACTTTTCATCTCTTTCAACAACTGAGGGCATTCAAGTTAAGGATACGATAGAACAAATAGGTGCACATTTTGGAGGGCACTACTTCCGTCTTCAATGGCTCATCATGCGGAGCATTTTCTTCGTTTTTTGCAGGCCTGAAACAAACTAAGAATAAAAAAAAAGAATGATTAGTTGGAGCTTAACCTAACTTGAAAATAAAAAATTTATTAGAGAATTAGTTTTGTTCATGTAAAATCAGCTATGTTTTTTGACTTGTGCCATAGCTCCAATAATGGGGTTCTCATGTACGTAAATATAATAAATAAATAAATAAAATAAATTTGATAAAGCTGATACCCATCTCTTATTCTAATGCAAAATTAATAATTTATTTGGAATGTAATGAAGCTAATTTTTACTTTTGTCTTTTCTTTCGCTATTTGGATAATTCGTCGCTTGGCTTACAGAAGGGCGTAACTACACATTGAGATGAGCCCGGAAAAGCATTGAATTGTGTCAGGGTTCACTGCAGAGTGTAGTTACGCCCTTATGTCAGGTAGGCGATGATGTGAGCGACTAATAAAAGTCATTTTAAAGTGATTATAAATGATAAAAAAGTGATAAGTGATTAAAAATGTCTTAGTATTTCCTGCTAAATTATGCGAAAATCTATGTTAAGGCGATTCGATGGACGCCATATTTTGTGTCAGAACGGCATGCAATATATCGCATCAATTGGTTCCATTTTTTCAGCTACTCGTCATTTTTCTCCAATTTTGAGATCGCAATTTTGTTGTCAGGAGACTAAAGCACTCACTTACCAATTTTAACAAAGAAATTCAACGTAATAAAGGCGTGGTTTTTTCGGAGAGAAAACATCGCATTCGATACTGATATCGAAACTGCACTCGAATGCGATATTTTCTCTCTAAAAAAACCACGCCTTTATTACGTTGAATTTCTTTGTTAAAATTGGTAAGTGAGTGCTTTAGTCTCCTGACAACAAAATTGCGATCTCAAAATTGGAGAAAAATGACGAGTAGCTGAAAAAATGGAACCAATTGATGCGATATATCGCATGCCGTTCTGACACAAAATATGGCGTCCATCGAATCACCTTAATATTTGCAACACTAAAAATAATGAATGTGAAATTCAATGATCAAAATGCGTGTAAAATTGCTTTCACTGTGAGCGTGCTAAATTATGCGAAAATCTATGTTTATATTTGCAACACTAAAAATAATTAATGTGAAATTCAATAATCAAAATGCGAGTAAAACAGCTTTCACTGTGAGCGCTTCGTTTCTTGCCGATCTGAAAAAAAAAGATAAACAAAAGAAAATTAGGTAGTTTGAGGTTTACGGAATATAAAACGGAAAATGAAACTAAGCTGAACAGTTTGAAAAACTGTTTTTCCTATCAGTCTGAAGCTATGGAAAAAGAGGAAAAGTAGTTTAAAGTATACAAGAAAAAACACTAAATAAAACAAGGTCTTTTTACTGTGTTTGTTTCATACTAATCTGATAAAAAATAAATGAAAGTAAAACACAGAGACTAGAGTTAATACTTTGTAGTTCTCTATATTTTGAATAAAGAAAAAAGAAAAGAAAAAAAAAACACACACAGAGTACCTAAGACTAGTTTGTCATTCGAGAGATTAATAATTTGGAGCTATAAATTCTGAAAAAACACGTACGTGCATAGGGAAACTAATGGCACATACGTTGTTTTTAAACCGGGCCAGAAATTAAAGTTGCAAATTACAAAATGCAGTCCAATTTTCCTTGTGATTAAAATGCTGAAAATCATCTAACCGCATCTCTCGTAAATTCTGAAAAGATTCATACAAATGAGAAAGAAAAGTAACTGTGAAGCTTTTGAAGAGGGGAAATATACGGCTTAAGGTGATTCGATGGACGCCATATTTTGTGTCAGAACGGCATGCGATATATCGCATCAATTGGTTCCATTTTTTCAGCTACTAGCTCGTCATTTTTCTCCAATATTGAGATCATATTTCTTAATACTTTTGTAGTAGGCGAAATCTTGAATAAAACTTAAAAAAATTGAGATCGCAATTCTGTTGTCAGGAGACTGAAGCACTCACTTACCAATTTTAACAAAGAAATTCAACGTAATAAAGGCGTGGTTTTTTCAGAGGGAAAATATCGCATTCGAGTGCAGTTTCGATATCAGTATCGAATGCGATGTTTTCTCTCTGAAAAAACCACGCCTTTAATACGTTGAATTTCTTTGTTAAAATTGGTAAGTGAGTGCTTTATTAGTCTCCTGACAACAGAATTGCGATCTCAAATTTGGAGAAAAATGACGAGTAGCTGAAAAAATAGAACCAATTGATGCGATATATCGCATGCCGTTCTGACACGAAATATGGCGTCCATCGAATGACCTAAGAAGAGTTTAACAGTTAACAGTCTTTACAGTTTAAAAACTTTATTTTCGATTTTTAAAATTTAATTTTTTTTTAATTTCAAAAATTTTATCTTTAAATTTTAGAAATAAAATTTTTACCTTTTAAATTTTAAAATTTTTATTTTTCAATTTGATTTTTATGTTAATGTTTTACATCATTTTTAACAATTTTTTCAGACTCAATAGATCAATAGTGTATATATACTATAAACATAGTAGTAGTGAGTATATAGTGAGTAGTATAGTAAGTAAATCAGTATAGTAAGTATAGTAAGTACAGTAAGTAAATAAGTATAGTATGAGTAGTAAGTAAGTATATAGTTGTGGTAGTAGTAATATATGTGTACTATTGACCTATTGAGTATGAATAGATTGGAAAAATGATGTGAAACATTAAAATAAAAATCAAATTGAAAAGTTAAAATCTTAAAATTTATAAAGTAAAAATTTAAATCTAAAATTTGAAAGATAAAAATTTTGAAATGAAAAAAAAATTAAAAAATAAGTTTTTAAATTGTAGAGGATATAATTTTAAACATTAAATTTTGTGACAGTAGAAGTTATGAATAAGATATCATACGGTGTACTCACGGATTAGAACCTGCAGTATAAGTGTTGCAATTCCAGTATCCGACTGCACTACACCACTACACCACTACAACACAAACACAACATCACTGACCCACTGGCCTGCTCACCCATTGAACTACTTCACTTGCTGAACCCAAACTGACTGAAATTAGGGGTTGGGGTTTCCCTTTTATAAGCTCGTATCCTGTTTGTCTGTATCCACCACAAACGATCCCATCCCCCCTCCCTTGCTGACCCCTCTCGCAATTAGGGTGTATTCCAGAAACTTTTTCCTGTTTTCCAGTGGCGGGAAACCCGAACTTTACGGATTTTAGGAAGGGGTGCAGCATCCCATCGTAAACATCATTAGTCAGGTGGTGCGTAGGGAGGGGTCCTTTGTTCCACTGCGAGGTGGATGATGGACCTCACGTGCGTCATTGTAATCAGGACATGGAATTCCCTGTTTTTTTTCTTTGGCGGTCCGGTCAGGGAACCTCCGGGCTGCGAAACAATGAAAGAGGGTTAACTTTTGTAAACAGGAAAAAGAACACGGAAATAAATTATTTCGGAGACGTCCGTTATAGTGAAACAGCAAAAAATACTGAACTACAAAAAAGAGAGGGGGGGGGGGGCAAAGAACAGAAAAAGTCTCTAAGTGAACTGCGTAGTGCGTAGTTCCACAAACAAAAGCGGTGCGTATCACGATAATATTAATATTATTTTTTGGTAAGGTATGGTATGAATATTTTTCCTTGAAATATTTAGATAGTTTTGATGAAATCGCGATTAAAATTCATAGGCAAATGGAGAATTCGCAGGTGTCTGATATTTTATGAATTTCGTGTTTAAGTGGAAACTACTAACATGTCGGACTCAGGGCTGCCACATTCGGGAATACCGGGA